>NC_053024.1:508676354-508800287 GCF_003073215.2 Triticum urartu | reverse complement strand
GTTATGGGCAGATGGGAATTTGTTAATGTCCGGTTGTAGATAACTTGAACCTTAACTTAATTAAAATGAATCAATCGCGTGTGTAACCGTGATGGTCTCTTTCCGGCGGAGTCCGGGAAGTGAACACGGTGTTGGAGTTATGTTTGACGTAGGTTGTTTAGGATCACTTCTTGATCATAGTTTCATCGACCATGCTTTGCCTTCTCTTCTCGCTCTCATTTGCGTATGTTAGCCACCATATATGCTAGTCGCTTGCCGCAGCTCCACCTCATACTTTTACCTTACCCATAAGCTTAAATAGTCTTGATCGCGAGGGTGCGAGATTGCTGAGTCCCTGTGGCTCACAGATACTTCCAAAACCAGTTTGCAGGTGCCGATGAGTCCTTGCAGATGACGCAACCAAGCTCAGGAGGACCTCGATGAAGATCTTGTCCTTTGTGTGGTTTCGTTCTAGATGCTCAGTAGTGGAGCCCAGTTGGGGTCGATCGGGGACCTTTGTCGCATTTGGGGTTCTTCTTTTATTCTGGTTCTGTAGTCGGACCTTGAGTGTATTTGGATGATGTAATGCTTTATTCATGTAATTGTGTGAAGTGGCGAGTGTAAGCCAACTATGTATCTCTTTCCCTTATTATATTACATGGGTTGCGTGAAGATTACCTCACTTGCGACATATGCCTTCAATGTGATTATGCCTCTAAGTCGTGCCTCGACACGTGGGAGATATAGTCGCATCGAGGGTGTTACAAGTTGGTATCAGAGCCTTCCCCGACCTTAGGAGCCCCATTGCTTGATCGTTATTAGCGGCCGAGTTGTGTCTAGAAAAATGTTTTGAGTCATTTAGGAATTATATATCGGAGAGTTTAGGAATTCTTTTTACTTCCCAGTCTCCTCATCGCTCTGGTAAGGCATCCTGACGTAGAGTTTTGACTCTTCTCTTCTCAAATTTCGCTAAAAAAATTTTTGAGGATCCCGCGGGTATCTTGGAATCGTTCCGATGGTTTTATGATGAGAACATTGTCTTGGTGCCTCCTGTCTGGGGTTTTGTGGAAGTGTCCCGGGGAGTTGAGCTCTGAGGTGTTGTCGTCATAATTTTATCGTTGCAGTTCTGGAATACCTGAGTTTAGTACGCCGACATCGAAAATCTCTTTTATGCAGTTCGTTGGTGAGATAACCTCGACGCCACCCAGTACTGGGGCGGGAGTTCGGGAGTATTGCCATAACTTGTATAACAGATGCTTTTTGAAGGTTGAGGTAGATGATTTCCGAAGGTTTCTTGGTTATGTGTTGAAGGATGGATACAGCTGGATGTAGGATTTGCTAGATTTGGGTGAGATATTATGCTTCCCCTGTAGCCCCAACACCTGATTGCATAACCGGGAAAATTTCGGGAGTTTATAAGTGGGAATTCAAGTAGCTCTTAGGATATCTTTCCGACAGATGTATGATATGAAATTGGGGTTCGACGTCTAGTGGTCCGCCTATTCACGGTCGGTTTTACAGTGATCACGTTGTGTCTTAAATAGTCCTTGGCTTTGCCGACTCGGGGACGCTTCGTATGTCATGTGCACTGCCTTGTACATGATGGTGTTGTACGATCGAGCCCGTGTAGGCCCCACCACGAAAACTTCGGACAAAATCTCTATCATATGTTTGTTCCGGCTTATTCTGCAAGCCAATCCTTTGTTTTGTTTTGAGTTGTGGTATTCGAGTTGCTTCGAAGTCAAATGTTGATGCCATACCTTTCCTAACCGATGTTCTCATACTCCGATGTGAATACCAACCCTTCTTTGATCATCGAGATTGCCTTGTCAATCCTTTTCAACCGGTGTGTTTCTCTTAAAGTGAATCCGTTCGTTTCAACATCCGCTTGACCAATTATCACTTCTTCTCAACGGTGTTCGTTTCACCCATTCCAAATTGTCTTTGTTTTTCCCACCCTCCCTCCCTTTTGTTTTTTCTCCAAGGATTCAGATCTCTTAATCGAGTATCCATATTACTGATGTGAAGTCTCTCCATTCTTTTCCATCTATATTCTTATCCGGTGATTCTCATGAAGATTCTAACGGAGCTTCAAGTTCGTCTCTCGTCAGTGATTTTCTTCTCCGGTGGAACAAATTCAAGCTTTCGGTGTTGATCATATCTTTTTCCTCGTTTGCAAATACCTTCTCATGCCGGTGCACCTCATATTCATTCACCTTCTCGCTATTTAATTGTTCCAGAGTGCCCAAGATATCTCGAAGATTCGTGTTTTCCACTCTGCATTCATTCAAGATCTTCGAGGTTGTTATCTCACTCAAGTCATTTAATTCAACCGGTGCAATCTCTCTTTTCAAGTAATCATTCAACAGTGTTTTCTTTTGAGTGGGCCCTAACCCACAGGTCTTTTCCCAGGATCTTGAATGAGCTATCATCAGTCAAATGCCATCTCCTAGATCTTTCACAATTCTTTTCATCGTTGGCTCAACCTCTTCGTTTTGATTCTTCCAGAGTGTCTGAATTATTCATGGTGGGGTTTCTCGTCGTCTTTCTCATCATGTGAAGACCGAATAAGATTTTTCCTCCATATCTTATCCGTTCTCTCCTCAAGATTCGTGATTCTAGCTTTATGCCATTCTCTCATAATCATTTTCGGTTGTGAGAATTCTTTCCACCTATCCGGAGCAATTCAAGAGTCTTTTCAGTTTGATTCTTCGAAGCCCATCATTTCAGAAGACTTATTCATTCTCAGCTTTCAGCTACCATTCCCCAAATCTTATCGGTGCATCGATCAAATATCCTCTAATCAGTGCATGATCTCTTTGTTCTCTCATATATAAATTCTCTCAAATATCTTCGTTCATTTCATAATTCTTCCCGGTGTTCCTTTATCTTTTCTTTGTTCATTTTCATTTCTTACGGTGGTTCTTCCAGATTTCTCTTCCTTATCAATTTATTCGTTGTCAATCCTACCCGTGGTTCATAGAAGACCTTCCCAAGTTGGCGCTATATCTCTCTTAATCTTTTCTATGAGAATAAGTAATATGTCAAATCCGTTGATTGTCATCAATTTAATTGGTGAAGGATAAGCATAATGTAATTCTTATTCTTGTTTCATCCAAATGATTCAATTCCTTATTCCGGAGTGGTTCATCATACATATTCTTGGTTTCAAGTGCTCATCTTTCTTTCCCGGAGTTCCAAGCTCCAATTATCACGGAGATCCATCTAAATCATTGCAAGGGTTCACCTTGTGTTTTCAATTTCTCTTTCTTTTTATTCTTTTATTACCGGAGTTTCTTCATGAAGGTTCTACATGTTGGTTCATCAAGGATTTATATTCGTTCTCGAAGTGTTCTTTGAGATTCTTTTCAGAGGAGCTCAAGTTTTTTTTCTTCATCTCGCTATCCGGAGTGCAATTCTTTCTTCTGTATCATTGGAGGTGGTATTATGCCATTCTTGATAATTTGAGTTCATGTTTCATGATTCACATGTTATTAAGAATGAGGTATTTTAAATCCATCAATCTCGTCATTGGAGTTACCTTGGGTTATTTTTCACCTAAAGCCTTCCCTAAGGTTTGTTGCTATCTATGGTGCTTATAAAAGACCCAACTTCTTCGTTATCCTCCCGGAGAAATAAGTTTCTCGTCTCCTTGTTCATTCCAATCCAATTCTTTTTCCGTGAGTGGCAGGTTGTCACCTCATAATTTTGGGATGTCTTCCATAAGTCCACATCAAGATTAAGCTTTCATTGTTGATAATCCAACAACTCCGTTCAACCTTTTCTTCGTAAGCTTTCTCTTTCAATTTTATTTGCGAGAGTTGTCATTCATCTTCTCCGTTTTTTTTCTTTCCAACCATCTAGTTTTCCATTCTTTCCTTCCGGAGGCCTTGTGATGTTGCTTTCTTCAACCATCATCTCGTTTCATTTAAGATAATGTTCTTTCCTGTGCCTATCCATTTAACCGGAGTGTTGTGCCCTTTTGCTCAAGTTCTTTTCGCCTTGTCAAGCCTTGCACCTCTTTTCTACCGGAGTGCTGTATGAGATCTTTGTTACCCCTTGTTCCTTTCATTCAATAGTTCCGGAGGCAGTGTTTTGTAATGTCATCAAGTATCTTCTCATCTTACCATGTTCTTATTCAATTTCTTTCTTTTCAACCGGAGTGCTGCACGAATTTGGTCTTCCTGGATCCCTTCTTTAACCGGAGTGTTTTCAATATATATCTTGCCCTTCAACCCCAAGGTTTTTTTCGCAATGTTCTTTGTCCCTCTTTTCTAACGGAGTGTTTTCAACTTCGTTCATCTTCGTTGTATTCTTTTCTCGAAATGGCTTAACCTTTTTCAAGGTTCTTTGGTTTCACTCGTTTGTCAAAGAAGCAATTTGTTTTACCTCTTCTCTTTCTCTTCCGTTTTTCTCTCCGGTGCCATTCTAGATCTCGGGACGAGATCCTCTCGTAGTGGTGGAGTGTTGTAACGCCCCGAGACTGATGTGCCAGGTGTCGTTCAGTTATTCGCTGGTGTTGCCTTGTCATTGCTTGCGTGTCATGCATTGCATATCATGTCATCATGTGCATTCCATTCGCATACGTGTTCGTCTCATGGCCCGAGCATTTTCCCCGTTGTCCGTTTTGCAATCCGGCGTTCCGTTCTCCTCCGGTGGTCATTTCTACCTTTCATTCTTGTGTGGGGATTAAACATTTCCGGATTGGACCGAGACTTGTCAAGCGGCCTTGGTTTACTACCGGTAGACCGCCTGTCAAGTTTCGTATCATTTGGACTTCGTTTGATACTCCAACGGTTAACAGAGGGACCGAGAAGGCCTCATGTGTGTTGCAGCCCAACACCCTTCCATTTTGGGCCAAAACCCACCTAACTCTGCTCCATCATCTCGGTCGTTCGATCACGATCGCGTGGCCGAAAACCGCACCTCATTTGGAGCTTCCTAGCTCCCTCTACCTCTATAAATAGACACCTTCATTTTCGTTTTCGGATCTTTTCCCTGAAACCCTAAAACTCCTCCCTCAGCGCCGCCGGACATGTCCACTCCGCCGCCGGACGCGTCCGCCGCCTCCCGCCACGTCGCTCCGGCCAATAGCAGGCCGCCACATCATCACATCGCCGCCCTCACCCAATCGGCGCCCGCCACCTCAGCCTGCGCGCCATCCCACTTCGCCGCGGCCCGCCGAGCCCATGTGAGACCCGCGCAGGCCCGGATCCCCGCCACCGCGCTCGCTTCAGGTTCCGCTCGAGGGGAGGAGCCCCTCGATGATGCAGCTCGTCGCCGGGGCCCGCTGTGTCGCCGCCGCTGATCTCTCAGGCGAGAGCCTCGCCGTCTGGCCTTCTTCCCGTCCTCCCCGTGCTCTCTCTCATGTCCTCTCTCTCTCTTCTTCGCAGGGCAACCCCGCCATGTAGCCTCGGGTCGCCTAGTACACCGTCCTCCGCCGCCGAGGGCCAGATCCACCAGTTCCCGGCCTGATCTGCCCGTTCCGTCGTCCCTGACCTCCACCCTCGCCGGCCCTGTCATGCGCCACCACCATGACCGCTCGGGAGCGAGCAGAGGAGCCGCTCGCTCCCCTTGCCCGTTGACCTCACCCCCGCGCGGGCCAGCGCCCCGCCTTCGGCCCAGCTCCAGCCGGCCTCCCTCGGCCTGCCTCTCCCTCCCTTCCTGGGCCGAGCCCACTTGGGTGAGGCCACCGCCCCCTCCTTTTTTTTTCTCTCTCTCTCTCTCGTTGGGCCGGCCAGTTTCGGCCCAGCTCTATATTTTTTTCTGCCTGAACGTTTTTCCTATTTATCCAGAGATCACCAGTTTTGCACAATAGTCCCCCTAGTTCATGCATTTAATAACTCACTAACCGTGCATCGGATTAAAATGTTTTACATATGAAACTTGCTCAGAATTTTGTGTAGATTAATAATATCCAACTTTCATCTATGTTTGAAATGTTAAAAAAATGTTGTTTGCATTAATTTGCTCCTATGCCATGTTAAAATGATTTAATTCATAACTAAATAACCGTAACTCCGATTTTAATAATCTTTATATGTAATTGGGGTAGAAAAATGCCTAGTTTAACATGGTGCACTCATCTTGCATGTTTAACAACTCTAAAATAATGTTTAGGGAAGAACAGTACCAAACCTAATATATGCATATGAGGAGTTTCCGAAATTGTTGTTCGTTGCTTCCGGCCTCATTTAACCTTGACTAGATAGGTAGTTTACATTTGCTTCACCCTCTTGCCATGTTAACCAACATTTAATATTGTTGAGTACTTAAACGAGAGAGAACTAAATAATTGATGTGGTGTTTTGTCAATATGCATCCCGATGCATATTGAGCTCCACTTAATTTGTAGGATTGTTTATGCACTTTGCCATGCCATGCATACTTAAACCGGACATGCATCATACTTGATTGTGCATCCTGCCATGTTCATGTCGTGGTTGTTTACTATGTTGTTAGCTTCTTTCCGGTGTTGCTTCTTCGGGTTGGTTCCGTTAACGTCGAGTTTGTGAGGATCCGTTCGTCTACGTCCGTTTGTCTTCTTCATGGACTCGTTCTTCTTCCTTGCGGGATCTCAGGCACGATGATCATACCCTCGAAATCACTACTATCTTTTCTATGCTAGTTTGCTCGCTCTTTTGCTATGCCAATGCTACGATGCCTACCATTTGCTTGCCAGCCTCCAAAATTGCCATGTCAAACCCTTAACCCCCCATGTCCTAGCAAACCGTTGATTGGCTATGTTACCGCTTTGCTCAGCCCCTCTTATAGCGTTACTAGTTGCAGGTGAAGATTGGAGGCGTTCCTTGTTGGGACATTTATTTACTTGTTGGGATATCACTATATATCTTATTTAATTAATGCATCTATATACTTGGTAAAGGGTGGAAGGCTCGGCCTTATGCCTGGTGTTTTGTTCCACTCTTGCCGCCCTAGTTTCCGTCATATCGGTGTTATGTTCTCGGATTTTGCGTTCCTTACGCGGTTGGGCTATTATGGGAACCCCTTGACAGTTCGCCTTAAGTAAAGCTTTTCCAGCAATGCCCAACATTGGTTTTACCATTTGCCACCTAGCCTTTTCTTTTCCCTTGGGGGTCGCACGCCCAAGGGTCATCATTATTTTAACCCCCTGGGCCAATGCTCCTCTGAGTGTTGGTTCGACCGAGTAGACTGCGGGGCCACCTCGGGGCAACTTGAGGGTTGGTTTTACTCGTAGGATGTCTCATCTGAGTGTGCCCTGAGAAAGAGATATGTGTAGCTCCTATCGGGATTTGTCGGCACATTCGGGCGGTGTTGCTGGTTTAGTTTTACCCTGTCGAAGTGTCTTGTTGTACCGGGATACCGAGTCTGATCGGAATATCTCGGGAGGAGGTCTTTTCCTTCGTTGACCATGAGAGCTTGTGATGGGCTAAGTTGGGACACCCCTGCAGGGATTTGAACTTTCGAAAGCCGGGCCCGCAGTTATGGGTAGATGGGAATTTGTTAATGTCCGGTTGTAGATAACTTGAACCTTAACTTAATTAAAATGAATCAATCGCGTGTGTAACCGTGATGGCCTCTTTCCGGCGGAGTCCGGGAAGTGAACACGGTGTTGGAGTTATGTTTGACGTAGGTTGTTTAGGATCACTTCTTGATCATAGTTTCATCGACCGTGCTTTGCCTTCTCTTCTCGCTCTCATTTGCGTATGTTAGCCACCATATATGCTAGTCGCTTGCCGGAGCTCCACCTCATACTTTTACCTTACCCATAAGCTTAAATAGTCTTGATCGCGAGGGTGCGAGATTGCTGAGTCCCTGTGGCTCACAGATACTTCCAAAACCAGTATGCAGGTGCCGATGAGTCCTTGCAGATGACGCAACCAAGCTCAGGAGTACCTCGATGAAGATCTTGTCCTTTGTGTGGTTTCGTTTTAGATGATCAGTAGTGGAGCCCAGTTGGGGTCGATCGGGGACCTTTGTCGCATTTGGGGTTCTTCTTTTATTTTGGTTCCGTAGTTGGACCTTGAGTGTATTTGGATGATGTAATGCTTTATTCATCTAATTGTGTGAAGTGGCGATTGTAAGACAACTATGTATCTCTTTCCCTTATTATATTACATGGGTTGCGTGAAGATTACCTCACTTGCGACATATGCCTTCAATGCGATTAATCCTTTAAGTCGTGCCTCGACACGTGGGAGATATAGTCGCATCGAGGGTGTTACAGATACCGAGGATTGAATCTCGGGCAAGTAACATACCGATGACAAAGGGAACAACGTATGTTGTTATGCGGTCTGACCGCTAAAGATCTTCATAGAATATGTGGGAGCCAATATGAGCATCCAGGTTCCGCTATTGGTTATTGACCGGAGACATGTCTTGGTCATGTCTACATAGTTCTCGAACCCGTAGGGTCCGCACGCTTAACGTTTCAATGATAATTATATTATGAGTTTATATGTTTCGATGTACCGAAGGTTGTTCGGAGTCCCGGATGTGATCACGGACATGACGAGGAGTCTCGAAATGGTCGAGACATGAAGATTGATATATTGGAAGCCTATGTTTGGATATCGGAAGTGTTCCGGGTGAAATCGGGATTTTACCGGAGTACCGGGAGGTTACCGGAACCCCGCGGGAGGTTAATGTGCCTTAGTGGGCCTTTACGGAGAAGAGGAGAGGTGGCCAGGGCTGGGCCATGCACCCCTCCCCCCTAGTCCGAATGGGACAAGGAGAGGGGGACGGCACCCCCTCCTTCCCCTCTCCCTCCTCTTTCCCCCTCCCAAGTCCTAATCCAACTAGGAAAGGGGGGGGAGTCCTACTCCCGGTGGAAGTAGGACTCCTCCTGGCGTGCCCTCTCTCCTGGCCGGCCGCACCCCCTTGCTCCTTTATATACAGGGGCAGGGGGGCACCCTAGAGACACAACAATTGATCGTTTGATCTTTTAGCCGTGTGCGGTGCCCCCCTCCACCATAGTCCACGTCGATAATACTGTAGCGGTGCTTAGGCGAAGCCCTGCGTCGGTAGAACATCATCATCTTCACCACGCTGTCGTGCTGACGAAACTCTCCCTCAACACTCGGCTGGATCGGAGTTCGAGGGACGTCATCGGGCTGAACGTGTGCTGAACTCGGAGGTGTCGTACGTTCGATACTTGATCGGTCGGATCATGAAGACGTACGACTACATCAACCGTGTTGTGCTAACTCTTCCGCTTTCGGTCTACGAGGGTATGTGGACAACACTCTCCCCACTCGTTGCTATGCATCACCCTGATCTTGCGTGTGCGTAGGATTTTTTTGAAATTACTACGTTCCCCAACAGGTAGGAGCAGGGAGAGCGACATGATAGGTACGTCGTCTGTCAAAGATTAGTCGGTACTGGAGGGACTGGTCATTCCTCTCAACAAACTCATGGCAAACCATAGCATTATAATCTAAATAAGCAGGAGGCAACTCAATATCATCTCCACGTATGGGTATCTCAAGAAAATCAGCTAAACGGGTTGCATACATTTCACAAAAGAAATATCCATTAATACTATTATTATGCAACCTACGTGCAACAATGGCCCCCAAGTTATATTGTCTATCTCCTAATACAACACTCTTGAGAACACTAAGATCGGGAATGCACATGTGACATGCCTCATCCCTACCGTTAATGCATCTACCTATAAAGATAGCAAAATAATGTATGGCAGGAAAATGAATGCTCCCTATGGTAGCTTGCGTGATCTCCCTAGATTCCCCCACACTTATAATAGCAAGAAAGTCTTTATATTCAGATTTCGAGGCTCACTAGCACTACCCCACTGCGGGAGTTTACAAGCAGTATTAAAATCTTCTAAGTCCATGGTATAAGATTTATCATAAAGATCAAACAGGATAGTTTGAGAATTGCGTGATGATGTAAATTTAAACCTTCTCACAAATGAATCAGTTAAATAGAGGTACTGCCGGCACTTATCTGACTCGAAGCTCTCAAGATTAGCGTTACACACATATGCTTCAAATTCCTCCTTAATTCTTGCCTGGACCATGAAATTTTCTCATGGCCATTCACAAGGCCGCACTTGAGCTTCTCTTGGTAGTTCATGGTCCGGCACACGTATCGCGGGCATTGGTCCTTGCTTCCTTGAGGAACCACCATGATACATTTTCCTAAACATATTTATTCATCTATTTTTTTAAAAAAATTAGTAACTCAAATTAAAAGTGAACCAAACTCAACAAGATTGATAGCAACTACTCCTACAAGTGCCTAGAGGCCATATCATGCATTAAAACTACTTTTGACCACATAAATTTGACATGCAAGCTCAAGAACAGGGTCACCTAAGCAACAAACATTTGCAATGAATAAAGCACTCGAACAAAAACTAATTGGACCATTGGAGGAGTGACATACCGAAGAACAATCCCCCAAAGCAGTTTTGTGAATGGAGCTTTGAGCAAGGAGATCGAAAATGGCAGCAAGATGAGCGAGAACTCGGGTTTGAGCCGGTGGATGATTTTTTCTGGAGCAAGACGAAGTGTGTGGGTGCAAGGATAAGTGGAGGGGACCCACGTGGGGTCCACGAGGCAGGGGGCGCGCCCAGGGGGTGGGCACACCCTCCACCCTCGTGGGAACATGGTGGGTCCCCCTGGTGTGTTCTCAGTGCCAATAATTCTTAAATATTCTGGAAAAAATCATATTTCATTTTCAGGGCATTTGGAGAAACTTTTATTTCCAGGGTAATTTTTTATTGCAGGGAATTCAGAAAACAGACCAAAAAATACTATTTTTGCTTTATTTAAACTAAATAATAGAAAATAAAAAGAGGGTACAGAAAGTTGTGCTTTCTAACTTCATCCATCTCATGGTCATCAAAAGGAATCCACTAACAAGGTTGATCAAGTCTTGTTAACAAACTCATTCTGAATCGCATGAAACCGGAGAAATTTTGAATAACACTAGGTTACCTCAACGGGGATATGCGTGTCCCCAACAACAAGAATATCATATTTCTTCTTGACAATAGGAAGAGGAAATTCAAAACCTCCAATAGTAATTGTTGAAAATTTTCCAATAGAATTGATATTGTGGACTTGAGGTTGTTTCCTCGGAAAATGTACCGTATGCTCATTACCGTTAACATGAAAAGTGACATTGCCTTTGTTGCAATCAATAACAGCCCCTACACTATTCAAAAAGGGTCTTCCAAGAATAATGGACATACTATCGTCCTCGGGAATATCAAGAATAACAAAGTCCGTCAAAATAGTAGCGTTTGCAATCACAACACGCACATCCTCACAAATACCGACAGGTATAGCAGTTGATTTATCAGCCATTTGCAAAGATATTTCAGTAGGTGTCAACTGAAGGAAATATGCCCTAGAGGCAATAATAAAGTTATTATTTATTTCCTTATATCATGATAAATGTTTATTATTCATGCTAGAATTGTATTAACCGGAAACATGATACATGTGTGAATACATAGACAAAAAGAGTGCCACTAGTATGCCTCTACTTGACTAGCTCGTTGATCAAAGATGGTTATGTTTCCTGGACATAGACATGAGTTTTCATTTGATTAACGGGATCATATCATTAGGAGAATGATGTGATTGACTTGACCCATTCCGTTAGCTTAGCACTTGATCGTTTAGTATGTTGCTATTGCTTTCTTCATGACTTATACATGTTCCTATGACTATGAGATTATGCAACTCCCGTTTACCGTAGGAACACTTTGTGTGCTACCAAACGTCACAACGTAACTGGGTGATTATAAAGGTGCTCTACAGGTGTCTCCGAAGGTACTTGTTGAGTTGGCATGTTTTGAGATTAGGATTTGTCACTCCGATTGTCGGAGAGGTATCTCTAGGCCCAATCAGTAATGCACATCACTATAAGCCTTGCAAGCATTGTAACTAATGAGTTAGTTGCGGGATGATGTATTACGGAACGAGTAAAGAGACTTGCCAGTAACGAGATTGAACTAGGTATTGAGATACCGACGATCGAATCTCGGGCAAGTAACATATCGATCACAAAGGGAACAACGCATGTTGTTATGCGGTTTGACCGATAAAGATCTTCATAGAATATGTGGGAGCCAATATGAGCATCCAGGTTCCGCTATTGGTTATTGACCGGAGACGTGTCTCTGTCATGTCTACATAGTTCTCGAACCCGTAGGGTGCGCACGCTTAAAGTTCGGTGACAATCGATATTATGAGTTTTTGTGTTTTGATGTACCGAAGGTAGTTCGGAGTCTCGGATATGATCATGGACATTACAAGGAGTCTTGAAATAGTTGAGACATAAAGATTGATATATTTGACGACTATGTTCGGACACCAGAAAGGTTCCGAAAGGTTTTGGACATATACCGGAGTACCGGGTGGTTACCGGAACTCCCCGGGGGGCTTAATGGGCCTACATGGGCCTTAGTGGAAATAGAGGGCAGCAAGGGGAGTGTAGGGCACGCCCCGAAGGCCCAAACCGAATTGGTTTAGGGCAAAGGGGGCCGACCCCCTCTTTCCTTCTCCTCCTCTCCCTTTCCTTCGCCCTCTCCTACTCCTAATAGGAAAAGGAGGAGTCCTACTCCTTGTGGGGGTAGGACTCCCCTCCCTTGGCACGCCCTCCTTGGCCGGCCGCCTCTCCCCGGGGCAGGGGCACCCCATAGACACAACAATTAATCATTGATCTCTTAGCCGTGTGCGGTGCCCCCTCCACCATAATCCACCTCGATCATATTGTAGCGGTGCTTAGACGAAGCCCTGCATCGGTAGCATCATCATCACCGTCACCACGCTGTCGTGCTGACGAAACCCTCCTATGAAGCTTTGCTGGATCGGAGCTCGCGGGACGTCATCGAGTTGAACGTGTGCAGAACTCGAAGGTGCCGTGCGTTCGGTACTTGGATCGGTCGGATCCTGAAGACGCACGACTACATCAACCACGTTGTGCTAACGCTTCCGCATTAGGTCTACGAGGGTACGTGGACACACTCTCCCCTCTCGTTTCTATGCATCACCATGATCCTGTGTGTGCGTAGGAATTTTTTTGAAATTACTACGTTCCCCAACAGTGGTATCAGAGCCAGGTTATTGCGTAGATGTTATATGCACGAGTAGAGCACAAGTGAGTTGTGGGCTATACAAGTCATACTGCTTACCAGCATGTCATACTTTGTTTCGGTGGTACTGTTGGATGAAGCGGCCCAAACCGACATTATGCGTACACTTACGCGAGACTGGTTCTACCGACGTGCTTTGCACACAGGTGGCTGGCGGGTGTCAGTTTCTCCAACTTTAGTTGAACCGAGTGTGACTGCGCCCGGTCCTTGAGAAGGTTAAAACAACACTAACTTGACGAACGATCATTGTGGTTTTGATGCGTAGGTAAGAACTTCTATGGTTACCGTGCTTCCTAGCAACAAAGTCTCTGTTATCGTAACATTGATTCTTTGATTGTGGGTTATCAAGATCAACAACAGGTTCAGTCTCTACATTGTCATTGCTAGGTTGAGCATCAACATGAACATCATCATTAACATTATCACTAGGTTCATGTTCATCACCAGATTGTGTTTCAGCATCAGAAATAGAAATATCATTGGGATTCTCAGGTGTGTCAACAACAGGTTCACTAGAAGCACGCAAAGTCCTATCATTTTTCTTCTTCCTCCTCTTAGAAGGACTAGGTGCATCAACATTAATTCTCTAAGAATCTTGCTCAATTCTCTTAGGATGGCCCTCGGGATACAAAGGTTCCTGAGTCATTTTACCCTCTCTGGTCATAACTCTAACAACATTACCATTTCTCTTATTATTTAATTCATCGAGCAAATCATTATGAGCCTTAAGTACTTTTTCTTCTTGAGTGGTAACCATAGAAGCATGTTTACTAATAAGTTTAAGTTCACCTTTAACTCTAGACAAATAATCACTCAAGTGCTCTGATGTCTACTACACAACCTTCTTCTTGTAGACGTTGTTGGGCCTCCAAGTGCAGAGGTTTGTAGGACAGTAGCAAATTTCCCTCAAGTGGATGACCTAAGGTTTATCAATCCATGGGAGGCGTAGGATGAAGATGGTCTCTCTCAAACAACCCTTCAACCAAATAACAAAGAGTCTCTTGTGTCCCCAACACACCCAATACAATGGTAAATTGTATAGGTGCACTAGTTCGGCGAAGAGATGGTGATACAAGTGCAATATGGATAGTAGATATAGGTTTTTGTAATCTGAAAATATAAAAACAGCAAGGTAACTAATGATAAAAGTGAGCACAAACGATATTGCGATGTGTTGAAACAAGGCCTAGGGTTCATACTTTCACTAGTGCAAGTTCTCTCAACAATAATAACATAATTGGATCATATAACTATCCCTCAACCTGCAACAAAGAGTCACTCCAAAGTCACTAATAGCGGAGAACAAACGAAGAGATTATGGTAGGGTACGAAACCACCTCAAAGTTATTCTTTCCAATCAATCCGTTGGGCTATTCCTATAAGTGTCACTAACAGCCCTAGAGTTTGTAATAGAATAACACCTTAAGACATAAATCAACCAAAACCCTAATGTCACCTAGATACTCCAATGTCACCTCAAGTATCCGTGGGTATGATTATATGATATGCATCACACAATCTCAGATTCATCTATTCAAACCAACACAAAGTACTTCAAAGAGTGCCCCAAAGATTCTATCGGAGAGTCAAGACGAAAACGTGTGCCAACCCCTATGCATAGGTTCATGGGCGGAACCCGCAAGTTGATCACCAAAACATACATCAAGTGGATCAATAGAATACCCCATTGTCACCACGGGTATCCCACGCAAGACATACATCAAGTGTTCTCAAATCCTTAAAGACTCAATCCGATAAGATAACTTCAAAGGGAAAACTCAATCCATTACAGAGAGTAGAGGGGGAGAAACATCATAAGATCCAACTATAATAGCAAAGCTCACGATACATCAAGATCGTACCACCTCAAGAACGCGCGAGAGATAGAGAGATCAAACACATAGCTACCGGTACATACCCTCAGCCCCGAGGGAGAACTACTCCCTCCTCGTCATGGAGAGCACCGGGATGATGAAGATGGCCACCGGAGAAGGATTCCCCCTTCGATAGGGTGCCGGAATGGGTCTAGATTGGTTTTCGGTGGCTACGGAGGCTTCTGGCGGCGGAACTCCCGATCTATTGTGCTCCCCGAAGTTTTTAGGGTACATGGGTATATATAGGAGGAAGAAGTATGTCGGTGGATCTCCGGGCTGTCCATGAGGCAGGGGGCGCGCCCAGGGGGGTGGGCTCGCACCCACCCTGGTGGGCAGCCCGGGACTCTCCTGGACCATCTCTGATACTCCGTGGGCTTCTTCTGGTCCAAAAATAAGTTCTGTGATGTTTCAGGTCAATTGGACTCCGTTTGATTTTCCTTTTCTGTGATACTCGAAAACAAGGAAAAAACAGAAACTGGCACTGGGCTCTGGGCTAATAGGTTAGTCCCAAAAATAATATAAAAGTGTATAATAAAGCCCATAAACATCCAAAGCAGATAATATAATAGCATGGAACAATTAAAAATTATAGATACGTTGGAGACGTATCATGTTCAAGCATATCGGCATTGTGTTTCAATTGTCTACCAACATAAGCATTGAAGTTTTCTTGTTTAACAATAAAATTATCAAACTCATCTAAGCATTGTCTAGAAGAATTATAACGAGGAATATCACCTTCATCAAATCTATAGAGAGAATTAACCTTTACTACCTGTGTTGGGTTATCAAGACCATGTATCTCTTCAATAGGTGGTAAATTCTTCACATCTTCTGCTTTAATACCTTTTTCTTTCATAGATTTCTTTGCGTCTTGCATATCTTTAGGACTGAGAAATAGAATACCCCTTTTCTTCGGAGTTGGTTCAGGAAGTGTCCAATTATTTTCATTAGTCAACATATTATTCAATAGTAATTCAACTTGATCAACAGTTCTTTCGTGAAAACACAACCAGCACAACTATCCAGGTGGTCTCTGGAAGCATTGGTTAGTTCATTATAGAAGATATCAAGTATTTTATTTTTCTTAAGAGGATGATCAGGCAAAGCATTAAGTAATCGGAGGAGCCTCCCCAAGCCTGTGGGAGACTCTCTTCTTCAATTTGCACAAAATTATATATTTCCCTTAAAGCAGCTTGTTTCTTATGAGCGGGGAAATATTTAGCAGAGAAGTAATAAATCATATCCTGGGGACTACACACACAACCAGGATCAAGAGAATTAAACCATGTTATAGCGTCACCCTTTAATGAGAACGGAAATAACTTAAGGATATAATAATAGCGAATTTTCTCATCATTAGTGAACAGAGTGGCTATATCATTTAATTTAGTGAGATGTGCCACAACAGTTTCAGATTCATAGCCATAAAAAGGATCAGATTCAACCAAAGTAATTAACTCAGGATCGACAGAGAAATCATAATCCTTATCAGTAATAAAGATAGGTGAAGTAGCAAAAGTAGGGTCATATTTTATTCTAGCATTCAAAGACTTTTCTTTAAGCTTGGCTAATAATCTCTTAAGATCAGATCTATCATTGCAAGAAAGAAAGTCTCTAGCAGTTTCTTCATCCATAACATAACCCTCAGGCACAACAGGCAATTCATATCTAGGGGGATAATCTTCATCATCACTTTCATCAATATTATCAGTTTCAATAATTTCATTCTCTCTAACCCTAGCAAGTTGTTCATCAAGAAATTCACCTAGTGGCACAGTATTGTCAAGCATAGAAGTAGTTTCATCATAAGTATCATGCAAAGCAGAAGTGGCATCATCAATAACGTGCGACATATCAGAATGAATAACAGGTGTAGGTGTCACAAGTTTACTCAAAATAGAAGATGAATCAAATGCAGAGCTAGATGGCAGTTCCTTACCTCCCCTCGTAGTTGAGGGAAAAATCTTGGTTCTTTGATCTTTCAAGTTCTTCATAGTGATCAGCAGATATAAATCCCAAGTGACTCAAAGAAGAGAGCTATGCTCCCCGGCAATGGCGCCAGAAAATAGTCTTGATAACCCACAAGTATAGGGGATCGCAACAGTTTTCGAGGGTAGAGTATTCAACCCAAATTTATTGATTCGACGGAAGGGGAGCCAAAGAGTATTCTTAAGTATTAGCAACTGAGTTGTCAATTAAACCACACCTAGAAACTTAATATCTGCAGGAAAGTATTTAGTAGCAAAGTAATATGATAGTAGTGGTAACACTGGTAAAAGTAACGGTAGCAATTTTGGTTTTATAGTGATTGTAACAGTAGCAATGGAAAGTAAATAAGCGAAGAACAATATATGAAAAGCTCGCAGGCATTGGATCGGTGATGGAGAATTATGTCGGATGCAATCAATCATGCAACAGTTATAACATAGGGTGACACAGAACTAGCTCCAGTTCATCAATGTAATGTAGGCATGTATTCCGAATATAGTCATACATGCTTATGGAAAAGAACCTGCATGCCATCTTTTGTCCTACCCTCCTGTGGCAGCGGGGTCCTATCATAAACTAAGGGATATTAAGGCCTCCTTTTAATAGAGTACCGGACCAAAGCATTAACACAAAGTGAATACATGAACTCCTCATACTACGGTCATCACCAGTAAGTATCCCGATTATTGTCACTTCGGGGTTAACGGATCATAACACATAATAGGTGACTATAGACTTGCAAGATAGGATCAAGAACTCACATATATCCCACCTACGTACCCCAAATGATCAGATACGGAGCCAAAACCCTAGTTCCACCGCCGTAACTTTCTATATCCATGAGATCCCATCTTGGGGCCTGTTCCGGAGCTCCGCCGAACGGGGCATCGATCACGGAGGGCTTCTACATCAACACCATAGCCCTTCCGATGAAGTGTGAGTAGTTTACCTCAGACCTTCGGGTCCATAGTTATTAGCTAGATGGCTTCTTCTCTCTTTTTGGATCTCAATACAAAGTTCTCCCCCTCTCTTGTGGAGATCTATTCGATGTAATGTTCTTTTGCCGTGTGTTTGTTGAGACCGATGAATTGTGGGTTTATGATCAAGTTTATCTATGAACAATATTTGAATCTTCTCTAAATTCTTTTATGTATGATTGGTTATCTTTGCAAGTCTCTTCGAATTATCAGTTTGGTTTGGCCTACTAGATTGATCTTTCTTGCAATGGGAGAAGTGCTTAGCTTTGGGTTCAATCTTGCGGTGTCCTTTCCCAGTGATAGTAGGGGCAGCAAGGCACGTATTGTATTATTGCCATCGAGGAAAACAAGATGGGGTTTATATCATATTGCATGAGTTTATCCCTCTACATCATGTCATCTTGCTTAAAGCGTTACTCTGTTCTCTTGAACTTAATACTCTAGATGCATGATGGATAGCAGTCGATGTGTGGAGTAATAGTAGTAGATGCAGGCAGGAGTCGGTCTACTTGTCTCGGACGTGATGCCTATATACATGTTCATACCTAGATATTCTCATAATTATGCTCAATTCTGTCAATTGCTCAACAGTAATTTGTTTACCCACCATGAATACTTATGCTCTTGAGAGAAGCCACTAGTGAAACCTATGGCCCCCGGGTCTATTTTCCATCATATTAATCTTCCAACACTTAGTTATTTTTATTGCCTTTTATTTTACTTTGCATCTTTATCATAAAAAATACCAAAAAGATTATCTTATCATATCTATCAGATCTCACTATCATAAGTGACCGTGTAGGGATTGACAACCCCTTATCGCGTTGGTTGCAAGGATTTATTTGTTTGTGTAGGTGCGAGGGACTCATGCGTAGCCTCCTACTGGATTGATACCTTCGTTCTAAAAAAACCGAGGGAAATACTTACGCTACTTTGCTGCATCACCCTTTCCTCTTCAAGGGAAAACCAATGCAAGTGCTCAAGAGGTAGCACTTGGCAGCGGCTCCGTATCGTAAAACGTGATGAATCCTTCTTTCTTATTTTTTCTCCCCAAACACGAATATATGGAGTTGGAGTTGAGGTCGGTGGACCACCAGGGGGCCTATGAGGCAGGGGGTGTTGGGGAACGTAGTAATTTCAAAAAAAATCTACGCACACGCAAGATCATGGTGATGCATAGCAACGAGAGGGGAGAGTGTTGTCCACGTACCCTTGTAGACCGTAAGCGGAAGCGTTATCAGAACGCGATTGATGTAGTCGTATGTCTTCATGATCCGACCGGTCCAAGTACCGAACGTACGGCACCTCCGAGTTTAGCACATGTTCAGCTCGGTGACGTCCCACGAACTCCGATCCAGCAGAGCTTCGAGGGAGAGTTCCTTCAGCACGACGGCATGATGACGGTGATGATGATGCTACCGACGCAGGCCTTCGCCTAAGCACTGCTGCGATATGACCGAGGTGGATTATGGTGGAGGGGGGCACCACACATGGCTAAAAGATCAACTGATCAACTTGTGTGTCTTAGGGTGCCCCTGCCCCCGTATATAAAGGAGCAATGGGGGAGTAGGACTCCCCTTTCCTAGTCCCACTAGGAGGGGGAAGGAAGGAGTGGGAGAGGGGGAAAGGCAAGGGGGGCGCCGCCCCCCTTCCTTGTGCTATTCGGACTCAAGGGGAGGGGCATGCGGCCCTGCCCTCGCTGGCCCCTCTCTCTTTCCACTAGAGCCCAACAAGGCCCATTAACCCCCGGGGGGTTCCAGTCCCCCCCCCCCCCCCGACACTCCCGTAAAATCTTGATTTCACCCGGAACCATACCGATGTCCAAACGTAAGCTTCCAATATACCAATCTTTATGTCTCGACCATTTCTAGACTCCTCGTCATGTCTGTGATCATATCCGGGACTCCGAACTACCTTCGGTACATCAAAACACATAAACTCATATTACCGATCGTCACCGAACTTTAAGCGTGCGGTCCCTACGGGTTCGACAACTATGTAGACATGACCGAGACTCGTCTCCGGTCAATAACCGATAGCGGAACCTAGATGCTCATATTGGTTCCTACATATTCTACGAAGATCTTTATCGGTCAAATCGCATAACAACATACGTTGTTCCCTTTGTCATCGGTATGTTACTTGCCCGAGATTCGATCGTCGGTATCCTCGTACCTAGTTCAATCTCGTTACCGGCAAGTCTCTTTACTCATTCCGTAATGAATTGTCAGGACCGGTTTTCCAGTAAAACATTTATTGAAAAACCGACCATTTTATCAGACCAGTATAGAAGAATCCTCCTTACTGCTAGACAAATCCTTGATACAGAAATCCGGAAGTACTAAATATTATACAAGGTTGAGCTTAGGCTGCTCAACAATTTATTACAAGCACGCCGATATTATACATAAAGCCGGATATGACATAGAGGGGTATGGTGGCATAACTAGTGACTCGTAATAAAAGTGGTGGTGGATATGTCACAGTGACGTGGGTGACATGACTCCAAAATCTTACAGCTCATAAAGCGTCGGAGTGAGGCTCGATGATTTTATTAGGGTAGCGGAAGCGTATATAATACAAGTGACCAACTCCAGGATCGCACGGGACTGACTGGGACTCCTCTAGGCGTCGGACTCGCTATCGAACTCTTCATCCATAAGATCGCCTGCGTCAACATCTGGCCAAATCAACAAACCAGGCGAGTACTTTGAATGTACTCGCAAGACAGTCTGGACATAAGATATAACAAATGCAAACATGATGCACATGAGTAGATTAGGAATGCACACTCAGATAATGAAACTGCACTGCGCGATAAATGAAAGGAAGTCGGGCGGTAGTCCTCCCGAAATCCCAATAAAATAGCTGATGACCGATCGGGAGTCTGAAGCGACGCCTCTAAAGGAAAATAAATTAACATGCCACAGTCGGGCGTCAGGGCGACACCACATAAAGGGCTTATACTGAAACATAAATGACAATGCGTGCCACAGTCGGACGTCTAAGCGACATCTCGAAAAGGTATATCAAAAGTAAATGACAAGAATGCCACAGTCGGACGTCTAAGCGAGATCACATACAGGGCTTATATCAAAAGTAAATAACAAGAATGATCTGAGCGACATCACATAAAGGGCTTATATCAAAAATAAATAACAAGAATGTCACAGGCGGACGTCTGAGCGACATCACATAAAGGGCTTATATCAAAAGTAAATGACAAGAATGCCACAGTCGGACGTCTGAGCGACATCACATAAAGGGCTTATATCAAAAGTAAATAACAAGAATGCCACAGTCGGACGTCTGAGCGACATCACATAAAGGGCTTATATTTCATCAATCGAATTCAAGTAGCTCATGAATTTAAATCATCCCAAGGGAATACTCAGTACATAATAATAAACTGGTTAGTCCATTCACAGACATAACATTCAGCCGGATTTACCATTCTCGGTTTCATGCTCATTCTCCGAGACTGTCACTGACACTGAGACCGACACGGAGACTGATACTTATGTGATGATCGAGGTCCTTGACCACGGATATGGTTACTTGACTGGTTTTGACTCTGCAGAGTTTGTACTCTTTACTCACAGCCAACGGATTTCAGTAGTCACAAAGGACTAGTTCCGTTTACGGTATTTTAGAAGAAACACATCTAACCCGTACACACCCATTCCACATTCTGCTGCCAGGAATCACCCTAGGCAACGTTCAAGAAAAACTTTGAGACGGGGAGGCTACAACCTCGAGTAGCATGGGATCAAATTTATATTCACGCGCTCTAAGGGGTGCCCCCCTCTCAGTCCCAACCGGAAACACCCATGCCCCCTGAACGGATGACGGGCTTTAATCCAGGGCCATGGAACCCTCATCGCGGCCCCTCTATTTGGTGTGTACAAGGAAAGAGGTTAGCAACTGACTAGACCGCATTCTTTGCAGAAGACATGTGGCGGCACAAAAAGGGGACGAACGGGACATGACTTGATCCACGTTAATACTGGAGTTAAACGGTTAACATAAGACTGGCATGCTTCAACAATACCAGCTTACCACCTATCATGCCACCACATGATCAGGTTATATCACCATCATATGAACACATCATATTTCGAAGTCCACTTGTAGCTTGCCTTGCATGCAATATAACATTCACAATTGCTTATATAAACATGCCATGAGAAAACTACTCAAGCAAACATGCAAAACACCCATCATATCAAAGGTTCAAACATGCTTGCCTGGTTCGGAGTAGTCGGAGTCTAGCTCGGCAAATTTTGCGGTTCCATCACCTCCTTCGGTATCTACGGTATAAAAAAATCGGATACTAACATGAATACCGTGCGTGCAATAAAATTGTTCCAAATATTTTTCAAATAAATATGATAAAAACTAGATAGAAAAATAAAGATGACAGAAAAAGAATCAACTCAAAATCATCTTTTGTTTAAAAGTTATAAAGGTTTTAGTCCAGGGACTAATCTGTGATGAAACAGAAACTATCCAGGGGCTAGTTTAGAAAAACAGAAAACGCTTCGGTTAGAAATACGCCAATCCAAAAGAAAAACGTACTTTGCCCGAAGGCGCTTTCAGGTAATGCTTCGAATAAGGGAGGAGAGGCTGACGAGGGGGTCCCACCCGTCAGGTTTAAAACTAAAACAGAGCCACCGGCGCCCGAGGCGTGGTGGTCGCCGGCGTCGATCCACGGCGAGGTAGGGGGAGAGGAGGTACCTACGGACTCACGGAGCTCTCCCGCGTCTGTGGGTGGTGGAGTTGGTCGTCGGCGAGCACCACGTCGACGTCGGCCTCCACTCCGGCGGACGGTGGTTCGGGCGGTGATGGATTCCACCGAGGAGGCCTGCAAATGTCAAATTGGGGCTCGAGTTAGACGAGGTAGTGAACTAGGAGGTTGCTGACATGGTTTGGGAGGCGGGGGTGCCCTCACCAGAGAAAATTTTGCCGGAGCCCGAAGTGGATCGGGGCGGCCGGAGTTGGGGAAGAAGGCTCTCCCGAAGCTTCTGATGAGCGTGGCGTGGTTCTAAGGCGAGGAGGGGAGGTGCTGGGTCGAGAACGAGCTTGGGGCCTCCATTTATAGTCGGCCCGAGGTGGTTGCCGAGAACGAGGTTACTTCGGCGAGTGATTACGGCGAGGTAGTGGTCGGACAGGCGGTTTAGGTGACTGGGCAGCTGTGGATTGGTCCACTTGCACCATCCAACGGCTAACCTTGGTCGGATTTGATCTGCTCCCATGGTTTTGACGGAACGGCTTCACGGGCTCATCGGCGGCAGAGAGCATGCTCTGCGCCTCTCAGGCCATGGCGATGGCTCTACAGCATGCACAGGGGGAAAGGACAGCCACGCGAAGGCTCCTGGTGGTGTGGGCGGTGCTGGACGGCACCGTACTGCAGGGCGGGCCCCTGCTGGCTGCCACGGGCGGTTCTGCCACCGCGGGAGGCGCCGAAGTTGACATGACACATCGCCACCGACGCTCGCAACTGGCCAAGCAGCCGCGCAGCACACTGGATAAGAAGGAGGAGCAGTGAGCTACGAGCCAACGCGTGCACTAGCGAGATCGACGCTGCTGACTGACGAAAACGACACTGTCTCTGAAACTGAAACTCTGAAATCTGAATTTGAACAGAAACAGTGCACACCAGCTGTTCAAGGAAATGATTTAGGCATGTGGAAATTTTTTCTTGAGCTGAAACTTGGTGAGGTGATCTCTTGATGCATCTGGAGACTGCCTGAATTATCTCAGAATTTTTGGAAAAGAAAAAGAATGAATTTCCCAAAAATGGCAAATCTGGTCCAAACTTGCAGTAAGCACATTTTGAAAAATTTGAACTGTGGACCAGCAGATCTTGATGGTTCTAGGTTGAGGGTACTAAGGACTAGCCAGAGGAGTTTATTTGGGATCAAGATTCAAAGGAAAATTGGTAGTTCCTTTGTAAACCACCATAGTCCAAATAAATGACAAAAAATGATTTTGAGGTTAAAACAATTAGAAAAAAAATTCTAGGAGAAGTTGAAACTTGCTGGAATTGGATGCTTGGCTTGACCCAAAGCAGGGAGGTGGGTTTTGGAAGAAAATTTCCTATATAAAGGCCATGGCAAGAGAAATTTTTAAATGGAAAGAAATAATCCTTAATTTTATAGGAATTCTTTTTAATAGAAATGATTTGTAAAAACCCTCCAAAGTTATTTGTGTTGAGCCAACATAACAAAAAAATACTTGTCACAAATGAAAATTTTGAGAAGGAGAGTCCTTTAGGTTTTTTTAAATGACCTCCTTCCACTTAAATAAAGAATTTGATAAAAACCAAATCAAATTTTTTGGAGTGTTACATGAATCATCCTGCAACTAACTCATTAGTCACAATGCTTTCAAGGCTTATAGTGATGTGCATTACCAAGAGGGCCCAGAGATACCTCTCCGACAATCGGAGTGACAAATCCTAATCTCGATCTATGCCAACTCAACAAGTACCATCAGAGACACCTGAAGAGCACCTTTATAATCACCCAGTTATGCTGTGACATTTGGTAGCACACAAAGTGGTCCTCTGGTACTCTGGAGTTGCGTAATCTCATAGTCAGAGGAACATGTATAAGTCATGAAGAAAGAAATAGCAACAAACTAAACGATCATTGTGCTAAGCTAATGGAATGATCAAGTCAATCACATCATTCTCTAATGATGTGATCCCGTTAATAAAATGACAACACATGTCTATGGTTAGGAAACATAAACATCATTGATTCAACGAGCTAGTCAAGTAGAGGCAAACTAGTGACACTCTATTTGTCTATGTATTCACACATGTACTAAGTTTTCGAATAATACAATTCTAGCATGAATAATAGACATTTATCATGATATAAGGAAATATAAATAACAACTTTATTATTGCCTCGAGGGCATATTTCCTTTAGTCTCCCACTTGAACTAGAGTGAATAATCTAGATTACACAGTAATGATTCTAACACCCATGGAGTCTTGGTGCTGATCATGTTTTGCTCATGAGAGAGGCTTAGTCAACGGGTCTGCAACATTCAGATCCGTATGTATCTTGCAAATCTCTATGTCTCCCTCCTTGACTTGATCCCGGATGGAATTGAAAGCGTCTCTTGATGTGCTTGGTTCTTTTGTGAAATCTAGATTCCTTTGCCAAGGCAATTGCACCAGTATTGTCACAAAAGATTTTCATTGGAACCGATGCACTAGGTATGACACCTAGATCGGATATGAACTCCTTAATCCAGACTCCTTTATTTGTTGCTTCTGAATCAGCTATGAATTCCGCTTCACACGTAGATCCCGCCACGACGCTTTGCTTAGAACTGCACCAACTGAAAGCTCCTCCATTCAATAAAAACACATATCCGGTTTGTGACTTAGAGTCATCCGGATCAGTGTCAAAGCTTGCATCAACGTAACCATTTACGACGAGCTCTTTGTCACCTCCATAAATGAGAAACATATTCTTAGTCCTTTTCAGGTATTTCAAGATGTTCTTGACCGTTGTCCAGTGATCCACTACTGGATTACTTTGGTACCTCCCTGCTAAACTTATAGCAAGGCACAAATCAGGTCTGGTACACAGCATTGCATACATGATAGAGCCTATGGCTGAAGCATAGGGAACATCTTTCATTTTCTCTCTATCTTCTGCACTAGTCGGGCATTGAGTCTGACTCAACTTCACACCTTGTAACACAGGCAAGAACCCTTTGTTTATGTGCTTTGTGAAAGTCCAATCAAGCATCTTGATCTATCTCTATAGATCTTGATGCCCAATATATAAGCAGCTTCACCGAGGTCTTTCATTGAAAAACTCTTATTCAAGTATCCTTTTATGCTATCTAGAAATTCTATATCATTTCCAATCAGCAATATGCCATCCACATATAATATTAGAAATGCTACAGAGCTCCCACTCACTTTCTTGTAAATACAGGCTTCTCCAAAAGTCTGTATAAAACCATATGCTTTGATTACACTATCAAAACGTTTATTCCAACTCCGAGATGCTTGCACCAGTCCATAGATGGATCGCTAGAATTTGCACACTTTGTTAGCACCCTTTGTATCGATAAAACCTTCAGGTTGCATCATATACAACTCTTCTTCTAGAAATCCATTCAGGAATGCAGTCTTTACATCCATTTACCAAATTTCATAATCATAAAATGAGGCAATTGCTAAAATGATTCGGACGGACTTAAGCATCGCTACGGGTGAGAAGGTCTCATCATAGTCAACTCCTTGAACTTGTCGAAAACCTTTCGCAACAAGTCGAGCTTTGTAGACAGTAACATTACCGTCAGCGTCAGTCTTCTTCTTGAAGATCCATTTATTCTCGATGGCTTGTCGATCATCGGGCAAGTCAACCAAAGTCCAAACTTTGTTCTCATACATGGATCCCATCTCAGATTTCATGGCCTCAAGCCATTTTGCGGAACCTAGGCTCATCATTGGTTCCTCATAGTTCGTAGGTTCGTCATTGTCGCCGTTCTAGGAACGGGGGTCCCCAGACTTGCCTGCCTGCGGCCTGCGGCATGGCTCAAAGGGGGGCCTAGCGTGGCCCATCTTCACCAACACAAACCCAAGACCCTCGCGAGGGGCCAAGCCTCGCGGGGCGGACGACGCGGAGCTTCCTCAGGTGCAGCCTTGTCAGGCTGGCTCACGAGGAGGCGGAGAGATCAAGGCGGGGTACCTCACGAGGTGCCCGTGACGCAAGCCATGACGATCGGGGGCGCCAGGCGGGTGCCAGCCCGCGCAGCGTCCTCCCTTCCTCTTTGGTGCAAAGGGGGCAAGCGCAGCCGCGGAGTACCGAGGCATCAGGCAAAGGTTGCCATTTCGGTGCAACGAGACCAAGACCAGGAGGACTACGAGAAGGAGGTCACCGTGGAGCCCAAGACGGCGTCATGACTAGAGCTTTGCGCAGGCGAAGACTACTTTTGTCAGGATAGTTGATACTAGGTGTCCCCCTTCAAATTAGCCCGCCATTGTTGGCTCCCTTCCCGCTCGATATTTGGGAAGAGGACCAGGGCCTCTATAAATAGGACCAGCCACCCACAGAGGAAGGGGGGCAGGTAGGGAAAGAGACAGAGAGAGAAGATCAGAAAGAGAGAGAGAGAAAGGTGACTGAGCTACTCCCAGCAGTTCATCACCCCAGTCAAGAACAGACCCTCGCGAGGCTGTTCTTCCTTGTATTGTTCATCATCATCAGCCCAAGAGGCAATCCACCACACCACACACTGGAGTAGGGTATTACACCACAACGGTGGCCCGAACCAGTATAAACCCTGTGTCTCTTGCGTTGTTCTTTCCTTAGTTCAGATCCTAGCAAGGCGAAGGGGTGCAGGTAGGTAGGAGGTGAAATCTCCGCGCGCACCCCAGTGTTCGAACCTCAAGGGTCTGCCGGAACCCGAAATCCGATATTTGGCGCGCCAGGTAGGGGTGCGCCGGGATTCGTCTTCCACCACCCTGTTCTCCTCCGACCATCACGCCCATGTCTGACGCTCGTCGGGCCCGCGCCGAGCACCGGGCCGCGCTCGCTTCCCGCGTCGCCCAGACGGCCCCTGTCGGCGGGCGACCTCGCCGTTCCCCGTCACCTGCCATCAACGCCGCCACCGGCCCGGCGGGGGACGAGCATCAAGCATCGTCCCAGCATCCGTCCGTGCGGCAAGACGGCCGCACCGCAACTCCCTCGCTCACCCCAGCTGGTTCTTCGTCCCGCGCGCTCCGCGCGCCCATGGAGGCTCGGGCTGCACTCATCGCGGTGAACGAGCTCCTGTGCTACCGTCCCGTCGACGACGTCTACGAAAAATGGCTCGACTGCGTCGCCGAGCTTGTCCGCGCCGCAGGGGGCTCTCCTGCGCCGTCCGTTCCGCTGCACCGCACCCCGCCCCGCGCGGGCAGTGAAGCCCCGGCGGCGCCCCGGCCGCCTCCTCCTCAGGAAGGTGCCATGGCTCCGAGGCACGTGGCCCCTGGGCGGAACCCGCTCCGTCAGGTGCCAGCGCAGCAAGAGCAAAGTTGTCATGAAGTCCCTCGCCCGCAGGAAGCTGCCCGGGCGCTCCCTGCTCCAGCACGTCGTGACCATGCTCCTGCTCCCGCGTCAGGACCCCGTGCTGCTCCCAGCTGGAGCACGTGGGGACATGCAAGACCAAGTTCCCCGTCATCCAAGGCCTCCCGTGGCCACAGCAGGCTGCCGCGCCTTCACCGCCGAGCTAGGCAACGTCGCGTGGCCCGGCAAGTTCAAGCCAGACCTGCCTCCTCGCTACGACGGCACGGCTGACCCTGCGGAGTTCCTCCAGCTGTACGAGCTGGGCATCGAAGCTGCCAACGGAGACGAGAAGGTCATGGCGAACTGGTTCCCCATGGCGCTCAAGGACGGGGCCCGGACCTGGCTCCTGAACCTGGCTCCAGGCACAATCTCCTGCTGGGACGAGATGCGCACCCGCTTCATCCGCCAACTTCCAAGGCACTCGCGACCGGCCACCCGCCGTGAGCGACATGCGCCGCATCAAGCAACAGCCCGGGGAGACCCTGCAGAAGTACATCCAGCGCTTCAACAGCGCGCCTCAAGATTCCCAAGGTGACTGAGGAGGCCATCATCTCGGCCTTCTCCGACGGCGTGCAGCGTCAAGATGAAGGAGGAGCTGGCGATGCATGAAGACCTGTGCACTTCCTTGGAGCTGTTCAACTTGGCAACCAAGTGCGCCAGGGCCGAGGAAGGGCGTCTCTCCCTCCTCGAGCTGCCTGCCGCAGACCCAGAAGAGAAGAAGCCCAAGGCCAAGGATGTGAAGCGCAAGGGGGCTGCCGTGCTCGCGGCAGAACCAGACACCAAGCGGGGCAGAGATCAGCCCGAACCTTCCAAGGGCAGCCGGTACTGTGTGTACCACGACCTCCACACCCACAACACCAACGAATGTCAAGAGCTCCGAGCCGTGCGAGAAGGAAGGATCGGCCGTCGCCCTGACCGCAGTGACCGGGGCTACGGCCGAGGAGGAGGAAGGAACGCAGGACGCTGGGAAGACCGTGGCCCGCGCCAAGGGTGGCGCGATCAACCTCGCGAGGATCGCTGGCAAGACCCGCCTCGCGAGGGAGGCTGGAGGGATCAGCCTCGCGAGGGAGACTGGAGGGATCAGCCTCGCGAGGATCGCCCGCAAGGCAACGCAGGCCTCCCACCGCTGCCGCCGCAGCCAAGGAGAAACGAGGACCGCCACCAGGACGAGGGGGCTGGGGGCTTCCAGGAGCCGCGCGCGATCGCCTGCATCCTGGGCGGGGCACAAGCCCCAGCCTCTCAGCGCATCTTCAAGCAGTTCGCCCGCGAAGTGAACGCAGTCCTCCCCAGGCTCGAAGCCACGCGCCCTCTCAGGTGGTCGGCGTGCGCCATCACGTTCAGCTCAGCAGATCAGCTCAAGTGTGCGGCTACAGCCGGAGTTCTCCCGATGCTTTGTTCCCCAATCATCAGCAACGTGGTGGTCACCAAGACCCTCATCGATGGCGGGGCAGGGCTCAACGTCCTGTCCGTGGAAACATTCAACAACCTCCAAGTGCCCTACAGCCAGCTTCAGCCAACCAAGCCTTTCTCCGGAGTCACCGACGGCTCCACGGTCCCGATTGGGCAGGTCCGCCTCCCTGTCACCTTCGGGGCACGCGACAACTACCGCACCGAGCTCATCGACTTCGACGTCGCTCACATTCGCCTGCCGTACAACGCCATCCTTGGGTACCCAGCGCTGGCAAGTTCATGGCCATAACTCACCACGGCTACAATGTCCTCAAGATGCCAGGAAGTGGCGGAGTCATCACGGTGCCCTGTGAAGAGAAGGACGCGGTGTGTTCCCTGGAACGAGCCTTTCAGGCCCGTCACTGGAAGACCCGGATCGCGGAAGCAGGAGGCTTCCCGAGACCGCCCCCAAGAAGAAGAAGACATCGTCCGGCCGCCTCAGGAGGCAGGCCCCTCTGGGCCCGCGCCTGCCCAGGGGAACCTCCTTCCATCGCATAGGAAAGCGCGCCGCGCCCTCCTCAGGCAGGGCTCGGGGGCTCTCCCCTGGAGGGCCACCGACCTAGCTAGGGTCACGAGGGAGGCGCTTGGGCACCACATGGAGGCGTGTTTCGAAGCACGTTTCCCTCAAGAAGGAGCAAGGCAAGGAGATCCAGACCCTCAGGAGTTCGTCAGCAAGGCCATTCAGGAGCTACAGGAGTCAAGAGTCATGAAAGGCGGCCGCCGCCTACCAGCAGTGGCTCCCCATCCAGGCGAGGATGGTGGGCTGCGCGTCTGCATCGACATACCAGGGCTCAACCGAGTCGCCTCTCTGGAGCGCCTCTGGCCCTCGCGAGTGGGGCGCTGCGGAGGTCCACCCCACAGCTACGTTCGCATGCCTTACGGCTTGCCGAACGCGGCTGCCACGTACCAGCGCCTCATGAGGGGCATCATGGAGGCACAAGAGGCCAGGCGTTCCGCAGCCCTGGTAGGGATGGAGATGGCCCGCGAGGAGCTGCCAGCGCCTGCGGAGCCTCCCGAGGCCCCTGGGCCTGAGGGCTCGTGAGGATCGGCTCCCGCAGCCCACCGAGTCTGCTACACCAACGCTCCTTCATCGTCAACATCATCAGGTGACATCTTTCGAGTTTCATTTCCAGCTGGGAGCGCTCCCGCAGGGCTGCATTATTCCCAGGCCGCGTGGGTCAGTCCCTGCGGCGTGTATCCCTTTTTTATTTTATGTTGTTAGCTTACCTTGTTGGGGCGCCCCTCGGGCTGGCATGATCCCCAAGCCGCTCGGGCCTGACCCAGAAATGTCTGCATTCCCAGCATCTATTTGAACGAAATCCACTCCTTCGCGGCTTAATGTGTTTACCCAGTTGCCTGCTCACGGACGCCAACTAACAGAGCTGCTCCCAAAGGGCAACGACGCTTGCGGCATGGGTCCGTCCCTGCAACGCCGACAAACTGGATGGCTGAAGCTCTGGCCGCGGCAGCCCCCGCATAGCGTCACCTCGTCAAGCCTCAGTGCCTCACTACCCCTCGGAAGCAACCAACGGCTGACTGTCAATTTCATGGCAACCCCTCTTGTTTTTTTTTTCTATGATGACCTGCAGGACCTCCTGAAGGAGCTGCGTCAGGCGAGGCCCTTGCGGTGTCTCCTTCGCTCTCGTCCCGGCGGAACCACGCACACGTTAAAAGGGGGGGTGCCTAAGCATCGCGACTCAGGGCTCCTACTGGCTCTCCAGCCCTCACCCTCTGGCCTGACCGGCAATCGCGACTTGGCATACCAGCGACGCCTGAGAACTCGCTCGAAGGGCCGGGACCGAGGCACGTAGAGCAGGAAAGGGGAGCAAAGGCGAGAGGAAGAGACACACGAGACATCGCCGAGCAACCTCACGCCTGCCGATGCACGGACCCGGCGACACACTAGAGAGCGGCCCCTGATCCTCGAGATAAGTCATCACCCGGAAGCGCCAGCTGCCGTGGCACCATCCCCGCACCTAATGCTACCCCGTGTTAGCGACGCCGCTCTCCTTTCTCACCAAACAACGGCTGCTTGGGCGCCAAAGGGGACCTCCTGAGCATCGCGACTCAGGGGCTCTTACCGGACTCCGGGTCGCTCACCTCCTGGCCTTGACCACGGCATCGTGACCTGGCATACCAGCGACGGCTGAAGCCGCCTTGGGACTGGGACCTGTCGGCGCAGAGCACCAAGCCCTCGTGAGGTTCGAAAGGGAGGACTGAGCTAAGACGGAATGAGCAACTCGCGCAATTCTACGACAAGGGTTATATTAACAAAACAGGATCACAGGCACCTTACAAGCCCCCACGGGACGCGTTTTTAATTCCTCGCAGGGAACAGGATCCTAAAGGGACACAAACTACGCGCGACCCTGCAAAAGACGCCATCATCAACAGTGGGCCGTCAAGCACCGACGCCAACCCCATCCAGATCAGAGTCGGCGGCGGCCTGACGAGCCCGCCCTGCTCCAGGAGCGGCGCCGGCTCGGGGGCTCGTAGCTGTCGTCGCTCGTCTCCGGAGTCGCGAAGAGCTCGCCGGAGTCGCTGGAACCTCCGACGCCTCCACCGCCTGAGGAGCCGCCAAGGGGAGCGGTTGGCGGGCCCAGTCCTCGTCGCGGCAGGGTCCGGGCCACCTTCCCCGGGGCAACACTCTAGCCGGCGCCTGCTCGCATCGGAGACCTTGAAGAGCATCACCGAAGTACCGTCGTAATCCAAGTGGACCGCGAAGACGCCCCTTACCCTGCAAACCCAGGTGATCTCTCTCCAGCCCCGAGTCATGAAGACCTCGCCCGGGGCAACGACCGCGACCTCTGCCACCGAGGGTGCTGCAGCCGGCGTGCTGCAGCCAAAGCTCCAGGGGCTCCCCCTGTGGGATGATGGAGGCGAGGAAGGGAGGAAGGCGGATCCAAGACTGAAGAGGAATGGCGACATGGAGCACGAACTCTCGGGAGGAGCCCTCGGTGTGGACCCCAGGGGGGACGACCCACACCTTCGTGACCCGTCGGTGCCGACGGCGGTGCCGCCCATGGCGGTCAGCATCAGCTCCTTCGGGGCCCTCGACGTGGGCGTACAATGGCAGCGGGAACCCCGGCGGCACCCGCTCGCACCAAGGCCTCGACACCACCTGAAGGGCCCCTTCGTCCGGGCCACAGGGGATGAGCCGTTTCTTCGGCGGAAGTGGGTCTGGCTCCTCTCGGGGAGCTTTTCCTTTCTCTTCCGTCGAGAACCGGCGGATCGGAGCCATCGCAGCAAGACAGAGCAAGGATCGGGAAGAAGGAGAAGCACATAGGGATGGACTGGAAGGGCGCGCGCTGCCCCGTACTTATGGCCGGCGAAGGCCAACCACCACCTCCATGACTACAGGTAATCGTGACCCACTTTGCATGCAGGGACTTGTCCAATCCGTGCAGTTGCCGAGGCGCCATGGGGAAGTGGAGGCGCCCACGTCCAATCACCGCCACGCGGCGCCCAAGGCCGCAGGCTGTTAGGGCCCGCGGCGCTTCGCTCTTGCCCTTCCGCCTCCCTGCACGGCCAAGTCCGGGCGCGCCTTGGGCCCGGGGGCTACTGTCGGTTCTGGGAACGGGGGTCCCCAGACTGCCTGCCTGCGGCGTGGCTCAAAGGGGGCCCCAGCGCGGCCCATCTTCACCAACACAAACCCAAGACCCTCGCGAGGGGTCAAGCCTCGCGGGCGGACGATGCAGAGCTTCCTCAGGCGCGGCCTCGTCAGGCTAGCTCAAGGAGGCGGAGAGATCAAGGGGTACCTCACGAGGTGCCCATGACGCAAGCCATGACGACCGGGGGCGCCAGGCGGGTGCCAGCCCGTGCAGCGTCCTCCCTTCCTCTGGTGCAAAGGGGGCAAGCGCAGCCGCGGAGTACCGAGGCATCAGGCAAAGGTTGCCATTTCGGTGCAACGAGACCAAGACCAGGAGGACTACGAGACGGAGGTCACCGTGGAGCCCAAGACGGCGTCATCACCAGAGCTTTGCGCAGGCAAAGACTACTTTTGTCAGGATAGTTGATACTAGGTGTCCCCCTTCAAATTAGCCCGCCATTGTTGGCTCCCTTCCCGCTCGATATTTGGGAAGAGGACCAGGGCCTCTATAAATAGGACCAGCCACCCACAGAGCAAGGGGGGCAGGCAGGGAAAGAGAGAGAGAGAGAGAGAGAAAGGTGACTGAGCTCCTCCCAGCAGTTCATCACCCCAGCCAAGAACAGATCATCGCGAGGCTGTTCTTCCTTGTATTGTTCATCATCATCAGCCCAAGAGGCAATCCACCACACCACACACTGGAGTAGGGTATTACACCACAACGGTGGCCCGAACCAGTATAAACCATGTGTCTCTTGCGTTGTTCTTTCCTTAGTTCAGATCCTAGCAAGGCGGAGGGGTGCAGGTAGGTAGGAGGCAAAATCTCCGCGCGCACCCTAGTGTTCGAACCTCAAGGGTCTGCCGGAACCCGAAATCCGACAGTCATGGTCAAGTAACATGACTTCCAGAACAGGATTACCGTACCACTCTGATGCGGATCTTACTCTGGTTGACCTACGAGGTTCGGTAGTAACTTGATCTGAAGTTACATGATCTACATCATTCGCTTCCTCACTAATTGGTGTAGGAGTCATAGGAACAAATTTCTGTGATGAACTACTTTCCAATAAGGGAGCAGGTACAGTTTCCTCATCAAGTTCTACTTTCCTCCCACTCACTTCTTTCGAGAGAAAACTCCTTCTCTAGAAAGGATCCATTCTTATCAACGAATATCTTGCCTTCGGATCTGTGATAGAAGGTGTACCCAGCAGTCTCCTTTAGGTATCCTATGAAGACACATTTCTCCGATTTGGGTTCGAGCTTATCAGGTTGAAGCTTTTTCACATAAGCATCACAACCCCAAACTTTAAGAAACGACAACTTTGGTTTCTTGCCAAACCACATTTCATAAGGCGTCGTCTCAACGGATTTAGATGGTGCCCTATTTAACGTGAATGCAGCCGTCTCTAAAGCATAACCCCAAAACGATATAAATCAGTAAGAGACATCATAGGTCGCACCATATCTAGTAAAGTACGATTACGACATTCGGACACACCATTACGCTGTGGTGTTCCGGGTGGCGTGAGTTGCGAAACTATTCCGCATTGTTTCAAATGAAGACCAAACTCATAACTCAAATATTCTCCTCCACGATCAGATCATAGAAACTTTATTTTCTTGTTACGATGATTTTCCACTTCACTCTGAAATTCTTTGAACTTTTCAAATGTTTCAGACTTATGTCTCATCAAGTAGATATACCCATATCTGTTGAAATCATCTGTGAAGGTGAGAAAATAACGATACCCGCCGTGAGCCTCAACATTCATCAGACCACATACATCAGTATGTATGATTTCCAACAAATCTGTTGCTCACTCCATAGTTCCGGAGAACGGTGTTTTAGTCATCTTGCCCATGAGGCATGGTTCGCAAGTACCAAGTGATTCATAATCAAGTGATTCCAAAAGTCCATTAGAATGGAGTTTCTTCATGCGCTTTACACCAATATGACCCAAACGGCAGTGCCACAAAATAAGTTGCACTATCATTATTGAAAGGATCGATATGGTTGGCTAGAGGGGGGGATAGGCAACTAACAATTTTTAGCTTTTCTTTAACAATTTAAACTTTGCATCAAAGTAGGTTGTCTAGATATGCAACTAGGTGAGCAACCTATATGATGCAACAAGGATAGGAACACAAGCAAGCAAGAGATATCACACAAATAAGCTTGAACAGTAAAGGCACGAGATAACCAAGAGTGGAGACGGTGGAGACGAGGATGTGTTACCAGAGTTCCTTCCCTTTGAGGGGAAGTACGTCTCTGTTGGAGCGGTGTGGAGGCACAATGCTCCCCAAGAAGCCACTAGGGCCACCGTATTCTCCTCACACCCTCACACAATGCGAGATGCCGTGATTACACTATTGGTGCCCTTGGAGGCGGCGACCAAACCTTTACAAACAAGGTTGGAGCAATCTCCACAACTTAATTGGAGGCTCCCAACGACACCACGAAGCTTCACCACAATGTACTATGGCTCCGCGATGACCTCAACCGTCTAGGATGCTCAAACACCCAAGAGTAACAAGATCCGCAAGGGATTAGTGGGGGGATCAAATTTCTCTTGGTGGAAGTGTGGATCGAGGCCTTCTCAACCACTCCCGAGCAAATCAACAAGTTTGATTGGCTAGGGAGTGAGATCAGGCGAAAATGGAGCTTAGAGCAACAATGGAGCTTAGGGTTGGAAGAGATTAGTCAACGGGGAAGAAGGGGACCCCTTATATAGTGAGGGATAAAGATCCAGCCGTTATCCACCTACCAGCCCGCGGCCAGCGGTACTACCGCACCAAGCAAGCGGTACTACCGTGTGGCCACGCGATACTACCGCTTGCTGCCAAGCGGTACTACCGCAAGGTCACGCGGTACAACCGTGTAGGCCCGCGGTACTACCGTGGCACCAGCAACGGCTAGGGCAGACCTGAGGCACAAGTGCTGAGGGCGGTACTTCCACGGGCGCGGTACTACCGCTCCCCCTTGTGGTATTACCGCAAGGCAGGAATCCCCTAGCCTGGGAAGAGAGAGGATAAGGAAACAACCGTGCCTACTTCCGTTGAAAAACGGAAGAAGCAAAAACCCGACATAGTACTACCGCAGAGGGGTGGTACTACCGCCTGGCAGCTGAGCACGGTACTACTGCGGAATGAAAGCGGTACTACCATGGTGGGCGCGGATGTAAAAAATTTCATCCGCCCCTACTACCGCGGGGGAGCGGTACTAGCCTGGTGGGCCACGGTAGTGCAGCTCCAGGGGAGCGGTACTACCGTGGGCACCTGCGGTACTACCGCGTCGCAGCACGGTACTACTGCTCACTTGGGAGCAGTACTACCGCAGGCCAACACAGCAGCTAGAAACAAGGTGACGAGATAAACAATGGAGGAAGCTCCAAGGTGCAAGAGAAAGGAGGGGACAAGGAAGAAACGTGTACGTGATGATTCCACCCAAACCTTTCCGACGCGGACCCCCTCTTAATAGTACGGCTTTCCTACGACTCAAATCCACCAAAAAGAAACGTAGAAAAGACGTCGTCTTCAACAGTCTTCGAGGGGCACCCAACCGTCTTGTGCCTAATGATGAAATGTCTGGGATACTCAAGGCACACGATTAGTCCGCAAACGCGTTGTCATCAATCACCAAAACACCTTAGGGATAAATATGCCCTTACAATCTCCCCCTTTTTGGTGGATTGATGACAATACGGGATTTGCACAAGGGAAATAATATTAAGCAATCGCAAACCCCTCCTCTCTAGAATATAGACGGGCTCTGCCTAGATGTGTGCCAACTAGATTGGTGCTTTGGACTGCACGACACACATACTAGGATCAAAGCTCCCCTATATTATAGAGACAAGGCATATCTAGTAATAGGAAGGCTAACACTAGACAAGATAGCACAAACCTAAGTTAACTAAGATAGATAGAGTGCATATGTCTTACACCATATGTAGGATAAGTCTCGAAGGCACAAACCAAACAAAGGCAAACGAGGCAAATGAGGTTCAAACGACAAAGCAAACACCAAGCACGACACAACACAAATCCCTACACTCTCTCCCCTTTTGCATCGAGACGCCAAAAAGGAAGAGAGGACACCTACACACACGGGGTGGCTCAGGCAGAGAAGTCATCCCACTACTCCTCGTGCTCCTCGTCAGACTCGGCGGCGGGGACAGACTCCTCGATGTCCTCCTATGAACTGGTCCACTTGTACTCCTGCTTCGCCATCCAGGCAGCCTCTGGCGTGATGACGTCCTCAGAACCGCCAGACACATCCTCTCCAAAGAGCCTCATGACCTTCTTGTCACGGCGGCGACTCTCCTTGTCTGCCACGTAAGTCCTGTACTGTCCCTTTGCCTGCATGCAGAAGAGAGTCTTCATCTTGTCCTTCAACTTCTTGGCCCACGATGGCTCAGAGGAAGGTGTGGTAGACCTAGCAGCACGATCCTCAGTAACGTGCTCTGCACCAGCCTCCTCCTCACCAACATCCCTCCTAGCAGAAGAAGCCTCAGCACGGGTGGTAGTGTTGGCCCAGTTGGGCTTGACGCGGAGACTGATGGACTCATGCTGAATCTAGTCTGGAGCAAGGAACTCATCACAGGGTACATCTTCTCCCAAGTTGTGGAGAGCAACAGAAACAGGTACGGTCCATAGATAGGTACCTTGCGAGTGAACACCGCAAACCGAAGCTCACACCACATGATGTGTGAGACATCCAGTGGCTGAGTCTGAGATGAACGTGCCTCTGCAAACAGGAGCAACATGTCCACTAGATAAGAATGAACCTTGTCCTTGTCGCCAATGCGTGGGAACAGGGTGTTGCGGAAGATGCGATGCATGATATCCAGAAAGGAGTTCAGCACCCAAGTCGACTTTCCATTGGGCAGCACCTTCTCAACAAGGAATGGCTAAAGCAGGTTCTTGTTAGCAGACTCAGAGTTGGCGTGGGGGTGGACACCAATGGGTGTGTGAAGCCCATCATCAGGAATGTGAAGCAGATCCATGAACTCCTTCCATGTAGCAGACAGCTGACGGCCGTTGGTCATCCAGGTCATCCTCCGCTCAACCCCTGGATGAAAGTAAACTGAGGCAAAGAACTGACAAATAAGCTCAAGGTCATAGTCAAGGTGAAAGGAGATCACAGGCTCAATAGCAAACTGCTCCACCAAGTCCATAGCCTCTCCAAAATAGTCACTAAACTTGTCCTTCCACATGTGATTCATGTCTATCCACTTGACATCCACGAAGGTATTCTGCTTGTTCTTGATCACATCCAGATATATGAGAGCCTGTTGCTTGGTCCAGAACAACTCGGTGCCTCTGAGGACAGCCCGAGGATTCACATAGGGATTGATCTTCCGGCGTTCGACATACTCATTGACTGAAATCTCGTCCATGCCCTTAGCAGGTTCCTTTTGCTTGCTGGCAGTGGTCTTGACATTGCGCTTGGGGCATTGGAGCCCTCTGGTGCTTCATCTTGTGATTGCACAGACGCTTGGAGCCAGTGTCACGACTGGTATTGGAACGGCGAGAGCCACCACCTGAGACACAAAGCGCAAAACACACACGACAAGCAAGAAGGATCAATGCAAAGACCACAACAAAGCAAAAGAAACATGCAGGGAGCACACAAGATAATTGCCATGAGAGAGATTTGACCCCTACGGTAGTACTGCCAAGTGCTGCGGTACTAAGATTGTAGTACCGCTCTTAGTCGCGGTAGTACCGTGTAAGGTCACGGTAGTACCGGGTCTAGGAGTGGTAGTAGAATCTTAGTGCCACAGCTAGCACGGTAGTACCGCGTCTGATGGGCGGTAGTACCGCACGACCAAGCGCGGTAGTACCGCACCTGATGGGCGGTAGTACCGCACATGAGACACGGTAGTACCGCGCCGCGTCAGATCCGAACAAGTTCAAATCTGAGAAAAGCCCGTGAAACCGCGGCGGTACTATGGTTGGACAAATCTACCACAAGACAACATATCAAGTATGATTCCTATGCAACACAACTCTCCTACATCCTACTCTTGCACAGATTTGGCCTAAAATCTCAAGAACAACAAGCATCTCCCCAAAAACCTAGAAGCGAGAGAACAACCAAGAAAAACAGGGATTTGGGGAAAAACCTTGGTCCATGGCAAGAGGAAGTGGTGGGGAACGATCCCACCGATCGGAATCCGAGGAGATTGGCCGGAGACGGAGATCCGGCGAGGACCTCCGGCGCCGTTCTTGAGCAAGAGAGAGAGATATGTGGGGAGAGAGACGAGTGAATGGGTATGGGGAGTTGGAACTCCCCTGCCCGAGTCATAACCCCCACGCTCACTCGATGGCGCAGTAGTACCGCTCGGCGGAAGTACCGCACCTGAGCGGTAGTACCGCGCTCTGGCGCGGTAGTACCGTGCCTCTCAAAGCGGTAGTACCGCGGCAAGCCGCGGTAGTACCGTGGGCTCAAGAAGATGCATGTTTCAAGCACACGAAAAAGAGGTCTTTGCACGAACACTCCAAGGCAACACGACACCACAAGAGCACGCAACACACAAAAGGCAGAAAGACAAACGACAAAACGAAACAACCACGAGACACCACCTCTCCAAAGAGAGGGCGGTGGCCGTAGCCACCTATGTTTGAGTCAATTGGTATGGCACCGCGAAGAATTATCCTTGGTCCCATGACCAAAACTCGTCTTTGAACCACAAGTACCATCAAACATGGCTAATGTGAAAGACTTGATCAACTTATGTATAATGGGGGGAGGGAGAGTTCATTGAGAGAACAACACTCCCCCTATGTCCATGCCTACATCTAAACAAAACAACAAGTTGAGTATGGTGGGGTGTGCAAGGGTTCAAGCAACATTGCTCGAATCAATGATATTTAGCTCATGCCTTAACTCACGAAATCTTGCTTCATCCAAGGGCTTCGTGAAAATATCTGCAAGGTTATCATGAGTGTTGACATAGTTGAGCTCGATCTCTCCTCGCCTAATGTGATCCTGGATGAAGTGATACCGGATCTCAATATGCTTCGTCTTGAAGTGTTGCACCGGGTTGAGAGAGATCTTGATGGCACTTTCATTGTCACACCAAAGAGGCACTTTGTCACAAATGACACCGTAATCCTTTAAAGTTTGCCTCATCCATAAGAGTTGTGCACAACAACTACCGACCGCCACATACTCCGCTTCGGTGGACGAGAGAGACACACAACTTTGCTTTTTGGAAGACCAACTTACCAAAGAGCAACCAAGGAATTGGCACCCTCCAGAAGTGGACTTCCTATCCACTTTTTCTCCCGCCCAATCGGAACCCGAATACCCTACAAGCTTGAAGTTTGCTCCTCTTGGGTACCATAAGCCAAAGTTTGGGGTATGGGCCAAATATCGAAAGATTCGTTTGACCGCCACATAGTGACTTTCCTTAGGTGCGGCTTGAAACCGTGCACAAATTCCCACACTCAACATGATATCCGGTCTAGATACACAAAGGTAGAGCAAGGAGCCTATCATGGAACGATATACCTTTTGATCCACCGCTTTACCATTGGGATCTATGTCAAGTTGGCACTTGGTGGGCATTGGAGTGGAAGCCAGCTTGACATCACTTAGCTTGAATCTCTTGAGCATGTCTTGAGTGTATTTGGCTTGGTTGATGAATGTTCCTTCTCTTCTTTGCTTCACTTCGAACCCTAGAAAGAACTTCAACTCTCCCATGGAAGACATCTCGAACTTTGAGGTCATGAGAGCGGCAAATTCCTCATTGAAAGCTTTGTTAGGGGAACCAAAGATAATATCATCAACATATAATTGGCACACAAACAACTCCCCTTTGACCTTCTTAGTAAAAAGAGTGGGGTCGATTAGCCCAACTTCAAAACCACGGTCTTGTAACAAGTTGGTAAGGTGGTCATACCACGCACGTGGGGCTTGTTTAAGGCCATAGAGTGCCTTATCGAGTTGATACACATGATCGGGAAAGTAGGGATCCTCGAACCCGGGGGTTACTTGACATAAACCAATTCATTAATGGGACCATTAAGAGAAGCACTCTTCACATCCATTTGTTGTAACTTAAAGTTATGATGAGAAGCATATGCAATCAACATGCGAATGGATTCAAGACGAGCAACGGGAGCAAAGGTTTCACCATAGTCGATACCCTCGACTTGGGAGTAGCCTTGTGCTACCAAACGAGCCTTGTTGCGAATGATAATCCCATGGGCATCTTGCTTGTTCTTAAATATCCACTTGGTTCCAATGACATTGTGGTTCCCCGTCAGTCTTGGCACCAATCTCCACACTTTGTTGGCTCGAAGTTGTTGAGTTCTTCATGCATGGCATTGAGCCAACCCGGATCTTCGAGCGCCTCATAGACCTTGTGGGGTTCGACACAAGAGACAAACGCGTGATGCTCACAATAGTTTGCTAATTGTCTACGAGTGCTTACCCCCTTTCTTAAGCTTCCAAGCACATTCTTCATGAGATGATCCTTGGTGGAGAGCTTGGAAGCAACCTTGGTGGCACGATGCTCCAATTCCTCCTTGGGGGTGAGACGAGGAGTTGTCACTTGATCATCTTGAGTGTCATCTTGAGCTTGTTCTTGTTCTTGAACTTGCTCGGAGGAGAGAACTTGACCTTGGGCATCACTTGATGTGTCAACACCGTCTTGAGCATGATCTTGCCCTTGGTCATGTTCTTGAGGATGAGGGCCTTCATGTTGTTCTTCGGAAGCGTGTGGGCCTTGGGTTGGTGATGGCTCCACTTGAGTGGAGCATTGTCCTTCTCCTTCGGCTACAAGGGGTTCCTCAATGGGTAGGATAAAGCCAACACCCATTCTTCTTATGGTTTGAGGAGGAATTTCATCACCTACATCACAAGTGCCACTTTGCTCCACTTGGGAGCCGTTATTCTCATCAAACTCCACGTTACACGTCTCCTCAATAAGTCCCGTGGATTAATTGAGGACACGGTAAGCATGAGAGTTTGTAGCATAACCAACAAATATGCCCTCATAAGCTCTAGCCTCAAATTTAGACAACCGAACACCTTTCTTGAGAATGAAACACTTACACCCGAACACCCAAAAGTACTTGAGGTTGGGCTTGTTACCGGTGAGTATCTCATATGGAGTCTTGTTCAAGCCCTTGCGGAGGTAGAGCCAATTGGATGCATGACATGCGGTGTTGATGGATTCGGCCCAAAAGTTGTATAGAGACTTGAACTCCGCCATCATGGTCCTTGTCGCATCCATCAACGTCCGGTTCTTCCTCTCCGCAACACCGTTTTGTTGAGGGGTGTAAGGTGCGGAATATTGATGCTTGATCCCCTCATCACTAAGAAACTCATCCAAGGTGTAGTTCTTGAACTCGGTGCCGTTGTCACTTCTTATTGTCAAGATCTTTGCATTGTGTTGATGTTGTGCTTCATTTGCAAAGTCAATGATGGTTTGTTGGGTCTCGCTCTTCCTCTTGAAGAAATACACCCAAGTGTATCTTGAGTAGTCATCCACAATCACCAAGCAATACTTCCTACCCCCAAGACTATCGAAGGATGGAGGCCCAAAGAGATCCAAGTGAAGGAGCTCCAAAGGCCTCTTTGAGTAAATGATAGTCGTGGGAGGGTGAGCCTTCTCATGTAGCTTTCCTTCGATACAAGCACTGCAAGCACGATCTTTAGCAAAACTAACATTCGTTAGTCCACGGACATGGTCCCCCTTGAGAAGACTTTGCAAAGATCTCATATTGACATGGGCTAGACGGCGATGCCAAAGCCATCCCACATCAACTTTAGCCATTAGGCATGTCGCGGTCTTAGTGGGTCGCTCCGAAAAGATAATCACATATAGACCGTTCTCGACATGCCCAACAAAGGCTACTTTAAGAGTCTTGCTCCACAAGAGGGCCACGGTATCGATATCAAAGAAAGTGGCAAAGCTCATGATTGCAAGTTGACGAACGGAAAGTAAATTGTATGCAAGGGACTCAACAAGCATGACCTTCTCGATCGTGAGATCATGAGAGATGACCACCTTGCCAAGTCCCAATACCTTAGAAGATGAGGCGTCACCCCACTCGACATTGGTGGGCATAGATGGAATCTTGTGCACGTCCACCACCAAGTCCTTGCTTCCGGTCATATGATTTGTAGCTCCGCTATCGAGCAACCATGACCCCCCACCGGAAGCAAACACCTACAAGAGATCAATGCTTGGTTTTAGGTACCCATTTTGTAATGGGTCCTTTGATGTTAGTAACAAGGGTCTTTGGAACCCAAATAGACCATTCAATGTATTCATGAGGAGAACCAACGAATTTGGCATAGACATGCCCATCACTAGCACGACATACCATATAAGAAGGATTAAAGTTGCCGGCTTTGATGAGAGGAGTGGCATTGCCCTTTTTGACAGTGCCACCCTTCGCATTGTTCTTCTTCTCCTTGGAAGCACTCTCTCCCTCCTTCACAAAGGTTTGCATGAGAGGAGGAGGTCGTTTGGTCTTGTCATTCTTCTTCTTGTTCTTGGACTCGGGCACGTACCCCACCCCTTCCTTGGCCACAACTCCCTTTTGGTTGATCAAGAGGTCATTGAGGTTCTTCTTGCCTTGTATGCAAGTCGCAAGACCTCTCTCAAGTTGCCCCTTTAGCTTAGCGTTCTCCTCAACAAGATGCACATGCTCACAACACGGGTTAGTAGCATTTGCATTATCAATTAACATCATACGAGGAAAAGTGGCTTTTTCCTTGGTTAGCTTTACTTGAAGTTGATCATGAGACTCTTTGAGGCTAGCATGAGCACCCTTCGAGACCTTGTGAGCCTTGTCAAGTAGATCAAACTCCTCTTTGAGTCTAGCAAGATCAACCTCAAGTTCGGTCTTCTCAGAGTTTAGCACATGAAAAACAATGAGAACATGATCACAATCTTTCTTTAACTTAGCATGATCAACGTTGTGTGACTCCTCAAGAGCCAAACAAAGACCACGCTCTTCCTCAAGAGCATTGGAAAGATCCTAAATCTCATCGGCATAGTCACGACTATGCCCTTCCATCTTAGTGATGGTATCTTCGTGAGCCTCGATCATGTCATTGGCTTCACCAAGTTGTTCCAAGAGAGCAACAAAGTGCTTCTTGGATTTACCCTTAAGTTTTCCCGTAAAGGCCTCAAACTCATTTGCCTCCACATTAGCTCCCTCATGTTCATCAATGCTACCCATCGAAGAAGGATGATTAATGATGGTAGTTTTGATGTTGGGGGTTACCTTGTTGGTGGCTTTAGCCATGAGGCACTTGGCGGTGATGCTCTCATTGGGTGAGTCGAAGACAGACACCCGTGGAGTCATCGCAATGGCAACTGAGGCCATGGCAGCCAACTCACCATCTTCATCATCGTCATCGTCCTCATTGTACTCTTCTTGTACCACCAATGCCTTGGGAGGAGTCTTCTTGGTGAAATTGCTCTTGTTGGGGAACGACTTGGCCTTGTCCTTTCGGATGAGCTTGCCACCATTGTCTTCCCTCTTCTCATACGGGCACTCCGCAACAAAATGACTCACATTGCCACAATTGTAGCAAGTCCTTACACGTTGCTTGCTCTTCGTGCCACTTGAGTTGTTTTTGTTAAAGTTTGGCCTCGAGTTTTTCTTGCTCCAAAATTGCCTTGAAGCGAGTGCCATGTGTTCATGATATGCATACTTTGTATCTTCGGGGTTGATCTCCTCTTCTTCCTCTTCTTCTTCTTCAACGGAGAGCTTGGCCTTCAATGCAAGGTTCGGCTTCTTTGCCCTTTGAGAACGAAGCACCGCATTGTCGGCGGTCTTGTCCAAAATGTTCATGGCCACAAACTCATCCAACACTTCACTTGAGGTCAAAGTGTGGAAGTCCGGTCTTTGACGAATGACGGAGGACATGGCCTTATGGTAGGGCATCATTGCCTTGAGGAATTTGCGCTTGATCCAATTGTCATCCGTGTCCTTGCTCCTGTGATCTCGGAGTGAGACCGCGAGTTTGGTTACTCTCCGATAAAGCTCACGAGGTTCTTCATATTATTTCATTGCAATCTCATCGGCCTCATCTTGCACCACTTCATAGTTGGAGCGTTGAATGCTCGCGCTTCCCCGGTAGAGAGAGACAACACAAAGCCATGCGTCTTTGGCCAAGGCGAAGGGCCGAAGATGAGGTAGGTTGATAACCCACAAGTATAGGGGATCGCAACAGTTTTCGATAAGTAAGAGTGTCGAACCCAACGAGGAGCTAAAGGTAGAACAAATATTCCCTCAAGTTCTATCGACCACCGATACAACTCTACGCACGCTTGACGTTCGCTTTACCTAGACCAAGTATGAAACTAGAAGTACTTTGTAGGTGTTGTTGGATAGGTTTGCAAGATAATAAAGAGTACGTAAATAAAAAGTAGGGGCTGTTTAGATAAAGAAACAATAAAGTAAATATAGCGAGTGTGGAAAACTGGTGGTAGGAGTTGCGAAATTGCCACTTAAGCAATTGACTACTTTACTAGACCGATAGCAAGTATTATGTGGGAGAGACCACTGCTAGCATGTCATCCCTTACTTGGAATTCTATGCACTTATGATTGGAACTATTAGCAAGCATCCGCAACTACTAATGTTCATTAAGGTAAAACCCAACCATATCATTAAGATATATTGGTCCCCCTTCAATCCTGTATGCATCAATTTCTATGCTAGGTTGAAGCCTCTGTCACTCTTGCCCTCCAATACATAGTCCTATCAACATACAAGTAACCCAATCCACGCGCGCGCTCATATGATGGGCACCACAGGACATCAACATAACCACAAGCAAATTAAATCAATCATAGCAATTCATCAACCACCGATAGGACAACAAAAATCTACTCACACATCATAGGATGGCAACACATCATTGGATAATAATATGAAGCATAAAGCACCATGTTCAAGTAGAGGGTACAACGGGTTGCGGGAGAGTGGACCACTGTAGATAGAGGGGGGAAGGTGATGGAGATGTTGGTGAAGATGGCAGAGGTGTTGGTGAAGATCGCGGTGATGATGATGATGGCCACGGCAGCGTTCCGGCGCCACCGGAGGAGAGGGGGAGAGGGCACCCCTTCTTCCTCTTCTTCCTTGACCTCCTCCGTAGATGGGAGAAGGGTTTCCCCTCTGGTCCTTGGCCTCCATGGCATGGGAGGGGCGAGAGCCCCTCCGAGATTGGATCTATCTCTCTGTTTTTCTCTGGTTCTACGTTCTGTTCTGGCTCTGTTTCACCGTTTCGTATATATATGGAGATCCGTAACTCCGATTGGCCTGAAACCTTCGCCGTGATTTTTTCCGAATATTAGATTTCTTGCGGCAAAAGAAGAGCGTCAACCGCCTTACGGTGGGCTCACGAGGGTAGGGAGCATGCCCAGGGGGCGCCCCCCCTGCCTCGTGACCACCTCGGGCACTAGTTCGTGTTGATTTTCCTTCCGAATTTTCCATATTTTCCAAAAAATAAGCTCCGTCCGTTTTTATCCCGTTTGGACTCCGTTTGATATGTATATTCCGCGAAACCAAAAACATGCAACAGACAGGAACTGGCACTGGGCACTGGATCAATATGTTAGTCCCAAAAATAATATAAAAAGTTGCCAAAAAGTATATGAAAGTTGAATAATATTAGCATGGAACAATCAAAAATTATAGATACGACGGAGACGTATCAGCATCCCCAAGCTTAATTCCTGCTCGTCCTCGAGTAGGTAAATGATAAAAACGATAATTTTTGATGTGGAATGCTACCTAGCATAATCTTGATCATATGTCTAATCATGGCATGAATATTAAGACACGAGTGATTCAAAGCAATAATCTATCTTTTGACATAAAGACAATTCAAGCATACCAGCCAAGCAATTATGTCTTATTGAAATAACATAGCCAAAGAAAGCTCATCCCTACAAAATCATATAGTCTGGCTATGCTCCATCTTCACCACACAAAATATTTACATCATGCACAACCCCGATGACAAGCCAAGCAATTGTTTCATACTTTTGACGTTCTCAAACCTTTTCAACTTTCACGCAATACATGAGCGTGAGCCATGGACATAGCACTTTAGGTGGAATAGAATATGATGGTGGGGGTTATGTGGAGAAGACAAAAAAGGAGAAAGTCTCACATCAACTAGGCGTATCAACGGGCTATGGAGATGCCCATTAATAGATATCAACGTGAGGAGTAGGGATTGCCATGCAACGGATGCACTAAGAGCTATAAGTGTATGAAAGCTCAAACTGGAAACTAAGTGGGTGTGCATCCAACTTGCTTGCTCATGAAGACCTCGGGCGTTTGAGGAAGCCCATCATCGGAATATACAAGCCAAGTTCTATAATGAAAATTCCCACTAGTATATGAAGGTGAAAGCATAGGATACTCTCTCTATGAAGAACATGGTGCTACTCTGAAGCACGAGTGTGGTAAAAGGATAGTAACATTGCCCCTTCTCTCTTTTCTCTCATTTTTTCTCTTTTATTTTATTTTTTTTGGGCCTTCTCTCTCTTTTTTGGCCTTTCTCTTTTTTTATATATATTTTTTATTTTTTCGTCCGGAGTCTCATCCCGACTTGTGGGGGAATCATAGTCTCCATCATCCTTTCCTCACTGGGGCAATGTCCTAATAATGATGATCATCACACTTTTATTTACTTACAACTCAATATTACAACTCGATATCTAGAACAAAGATATGACTCTATATGAATGCCTCTGGCGGTGTACCGGGATGTGCAATGATCTACCGCAGCAATGACATCAAAAAACGGACAAGCCATGAAAACATCATGCTAGCTATCTTACGATCACGCAAAGCAATATGACAATGAATGCTCAAGTCATGTATATGATGATGATGATGAAAGTTGCATGGCAATATATCTCGGAATGGCTATGGAGATGCCATGATAGGTAGGTATGGTGGTTGTTTTGAGGAAGGTATATGGTGGGTTTATGGTACCGGCGAAAGTTGTGCGGTACTAGAGAGACTAGCAATGATGGAAGGGTGAGAGTGCGTATAATCCATGGACTCAACATTAGTCATAAAGAACTCACATACTTATTGCAAAAATCTATTAGTCATCGAAACAAAGTACTACGCGCATGCTCCTAGGGGGATAGATTGGTAGGAAAAGACCATCACTCATCCCCGACCGCCACTCATAAGGAAGACAATCAATAAACACCTCATGCTCCGACTTCATTACATAACGGTTCACCATACGTGCATGCTACGGGACTTGCAAACCTCAACACAAGTATTTCTCAGTTTCACAATTACTAAACTAGCACGACTCTAATATCACAACCTTTATATCGCAAAACTATTGCAAGGGATCAAACATATCATATTCAGCGATCTACAAGTTTATGTAGGATTTTATGACCAACCATGTGAATGACCAGTTCCTGTCATCTCTCTAAATAGATATAAGTGAAGCAAGAGAGTTTAATTCTTTCTGCAAAAGATATGCCCACGCTCTAACAAATATAAGTGAAGCAAAAGAGCATTCTACAAATGGCGGTTGTCTAAGTGAAGAGAAACAGGCAATCCAAACTTCAAATGATATAAGTGAAGCACATGAAGCATTCTATAAAGCCATACTCAAAGAATATAAGTGAAGTGCAAAGAGCATTCTATAAATCAACCAAGGACTATCTCATACCAGCATGGTGCATAAAAAGAAAAAGAAAAACCTAAATGCAAAAGACGCTCCAAGACTTGCACATATCGCATGAACAAAACGAATCCAAAAATATACCGATATTTGTTGAAGAAAGAGGGGATACCTCCCCAGCATCCCCAAGCTTAGACGCTTGAGTCTCCTTGAATATTTACTTGGGGTGCCTCAGGCATCCCCAAGCTTGAGCTCTTTCCTCTCTTCCTTCTTCTCACATCGAGACCTTCTCAATCATCGAACACTTCATCCACACAAAACTTCAACAGAAAACTTGGTAAGATCCATTAGTATAATAAAGCAAATCACTACTCTAAGTACTGTTGCAAACCAATTCATATTTTGTTTTTGCATTGTGTCTACTGTAATATAACTTTTTCATGGCTTAATCCACTGATATAAATTGATAGTTTCATCAAAACAAGCAAACTATGCATCAAAAACAGAATCTGTCTAAAACAGAACAATCTATAGCAATCTGAACATTCACCATACTTCTGATACTTGAAACATTCTGCCAAAATTAGGAACAAAAATTTGTATAGCAAGACAGTGCAAAAATAATCAGAACCATTTGACGTTCCAGTAAAAAATTATAGATACGACGGAGACGTATCAGCATCCCCAAGCTTAATTCCTGCTCGTCCTCGAGTAGGTAAATGATAAAAAGGATAATTTTTGATGTGGAATGCTACCTAGCATAATCTTGATCATGTAATCTAATCATGGCATGAATATTATGACACGAGTGATTCAAAGCAATAGTCTATCATTTGAAATTAAGATAATAATACTTCAAGCATACTAATAAAGCAATCATGTATTTTCAAAATAACATGGCCAAAGAAAGTTATCCCTACAAAATCATATAGTCTGGCTATGCTCCATCTTCACCACACAAAATATTCAAATCATGCACAACCCCGATGACAAGCCAAGCAATTGTTTCATACTTTTGATGTTCTCAAATCTTTTCAACTTTCACGCAATACATGAGCGTGAGCCATGGATATAACACTATAGGTGGAATAGAATATGATGGTGGAGGTTGTGTGGAGAAGACAAAAAGGGAGAAAGTCTCACATCAACGCGGCTAATCAACGGGCTATGGAGATGCCCATCAATTGATGTCAATGTGAGGAGTAGGGATTGCCATGCAATGGATGCACTAAGAGCTATAAATGTATGAAAGCTCAAATTGGAAACTAAGTGGGTGTGCATCCAACTTGCTTGCTCGTGAAGACCTTGGCATTTGAGGAAGCCCATCATCAGACTATACAAGCCAAGTTCTATAATGAAAATTCCCACTAGTATATGAAAGTGATAACTCAAGAGACTCTCTATATGAAGAACATGGTGCTATTCTGAAGCACAAGTGTGGTAAAATGATAGTAACATTGTCCCTTCTCTCTCATTTTTTTCTCTTTTTTGTGGGCTTCTTTGGCCTCTTTTATTTTTTTGTGGGCTTCTTTGGCCTCTTTTATTTTTTTGTAAAGTCCGGAGACTCATCCCAAATTGTGAGGGAATCATAGCTTCCATCATCCTTTCCTCACATGGGACAATGCTCTAATAATGATGATCATCACACTTTTATTTACTTACAACTCAATATTACAACTCGATACTAGAACAAAATATGACTCTATATGAATGCCTCCGACGGTGTACCGGGATGTGCAATGATCTAGCGTAGCAATGACATCAAAAAACGGACAAGCCATGAAAACACCATGGTAGCTATCTTAGGATCATGCAAAGCAATATGACGATGAATGCTCAAGTCATGTATATGATGATGATGGAAGTTGCATGGCAATATATCTCGGAATGGCTATGGAAATGCCATGATAGGTAGGTATGGTGGCTGTTTTGAGGAAGACTTAAGGAGGCTTATGTGTGATAGAGCGTATCGTATCACGGGGTTTGGATGCACCGGCGAAGTTTGCACCAACTCTCGAGGTGAGAAAGGGCAATGCACGGTACCGAAGAGGCTAGCAATGATGGAAGGGTGAGAGTGCGTATAATCCATGGACTCAACATTAGTCATAAAGAACTCACATACTTATTGCAAAAATCTATTAGGCATCTAAACAAAGTACTACGCGCATGCTCCTAGGGGGATAGATTGGTAGGAAAAGACCATCGCTCGTCCCCGACCGCCACTCATAAGGAAGACAATCAATAAATAAATCATGCTCCGACTTCATCACATAACGGTTCACCATACGTGCATGCTACGGGAATCACAAAATTCAACACAAGTATTTCTACAATCCACAACTACCCACTAGCATGACTCTAATATCACCATATTTATATCGCAAAACTATTGCAAGGACCCGAACATATCATATTCAGGGATCTACAAGTTTTATGTAGGATTTTATGACTAACCATGTGAATGACCAATTCCTGTCATCTCTCTAAATAGATATAAGTGAAGCAAGAGAGTTTAATTCTTTCTACAAAAGATATGCCCACGCTCTAACAAATATAAGTGAAACAAAATAGCATTCTACAAATGGCGGTTTTCTATGTGAAGAGAAACAGGCAATCCAAACTTCAAATGATATAAGTGAAGCACATGAAGCATTCTATAAAACCATACTCAAAAGATATAAGTGAAGTGCAATGAGCATTCTATAAATCAACCAAGGACTATCTCATACCAGCATGGTGCATAAAATAAAAAATGAAAACTAAATGCAAAAGACGCACCAAGATTGCACATATCGCATGAACGAAACGAATCCGAAAACATACCGATACTTGTTGAAGAAAGATGGGATGCCTTCCAGGGCATCCCCAAGCTTAGACGCTTGAGTCTCCTTGAATATTTACTTGGGGTGCCTCGGGAATACCCAAGCTTGAGCTCTTGCCTCTCTTCCTTCTTCTCACATCGAGACCTCCTCGATCTTCGAACACTTCATCCACACAAAACTCGGTAAGATCCGTTAGTATAATAAAGCAAATCACTACTCTAAGTAATGTTGCAAACCAATTCATATTTTGTTTTTGCATTGTAGCTACTGTAATATAACTTCTCCATGGCTTAAGCCACTGATATAAATCGATAGTTTTATCAAAACAAGCAAACTATGCATCAAAAACAGATTCTGTCTAAAACAGAACAATCTGTAATAATCTGAACATTGACCATACCTCTGGTACTCCACAAATTCTACAAAAATTAGGAAAAATAAACATTTTTTATAGAAAGACAGTGAAAAAAGTTTCAGAACCATTTGACGTTCGATCAAAAAATGTAAAATCGTGTGCTTCAGCCAAAGTTTGTGTCCTCCACCGCACAAACCAACAAGCATCGTAAACATCCTAAAGGCAAACCTTGGCACATTACTTTTATAATACAATGGAATTATACAAGGGGATAATTATTTTTGTTGAAAAGTTTCTGTAATCAAGATTCACAAAGTTTCCGTGAGCATGAACAAAGTTCAAGGAGCTCTCCCACTTCAACAGTGCTTGTCTTTCTCACTTTCACTTTCCTTTTTGAAAAGTTTTGGCTTCCCCTCTTTATTTTTGTTGTTTTTAAACTATATGAAAGCACTCAACAGAAATAAATGACTCTCTAAAACTTCCGGGTTGTCTCCCTGGCAGCGCTTTCTTTAAAGCCATTAAGCTAGGCATATAGTGCTCAAGTAGTGAATCCACCCGGATCCCAAGGTATATCAAAGCCAATTTTAATTAACAATGATTTGGCATTTAGTAGTGAGCACAAAGTAACATATATCATGTAACAACGAAGTCTAACTCTCTTCCTATGCATCGGCATGTCATTAAAGAACAAATCATGCACACAAAAGTAAAGGCCAATGCATAGTATAAATAGTTTCTTGCAATTTTATCATATTGGAAACATACAGAGGTGGAGATATAGTTCCTCTCTCATAATAATTGCAAGTAGGAGCAGCAAGCACATGCATATTATATTCATCAAAATCATCATGTGCAACGGTAAAAGGCAACCCATCAATATAATCCTTAATAAGTGCAAACTTCTCCGATATAGTGTAGTCGGGAGAATTCAAAAAGATAATAGGACTATCATGCGTGGGTGCAATAGCAACAATTTCATGTTTAACATAAGGAACTATAGCAAGTTCATCTCCATAAGCATAATTCATATTGGCATCTTGGCCACAAGCATAGCAAGCATCATCAAAAAGGGATATTTCAAAAGAATCGATGGGATCATAGCAATTATCATAGCATTCATCCTTCGGTAAGCACGAAGGGATATTAAACAATGTATGAGTTTAAGAGTTACTCTCATTAGAAGGTGGGCATGGGTGATCAATCCGCTCTTCCTCCTTTTGTTCTTCGCTCTCTTCCTCATCTTTTTCATCCAATGAGATCACAGTTTCATCAATTTCATCTTCCATAGACTCCTGCAAAATATTAGTCTCTTCTTGGACAACAGAGACTTTCTTAATAAGCGCATTAATTTCGTAATTGTATTCATAATTATCATAACAATATTTCAGGATAGCTAAATTTTCAGGTCTATAAACAGCATCATCAAAATCTTCAAACTCTTTAAACATAGATTCAATTTCATAAGCACCCTTAAAAGCAACAAATTCTTATATTTGTTCCACATCATAGTAATCATATATACCATTAGCATAAGAAGCTAAGGTTTTATTATCATTAAATTCACATGAAAAGGGAAGGCGTGGAGCCTTCACCTTAGAGCAACAAGTATAATCATATCTCAAGCATAGTTGCCTAGCATACCAATTTAGTATATGAATTTGATCCCATAATGGTTTCCCTTTTTGTGTCAAGCGGTAATCCCTAAAGTATTCACGTTGATCCAACGTTACTCCCATTACATAATTGAATGGGGTTTTCTCAGGATTATTAAAGTAGTACAAAATATCTTTCACATAACCAGCATCGAGGGTTTTAGGAGGTTCCCCATCTCCATGAGCAGAAAGTACACCTAATTTTTTGGTATTTCGTGTTCCATATCCATAACTAAAGATAGAGAACAACTAAGAACAGCAAATAAAAATTACTTAGTGATAAAGCAAACAAGCACACACGAGAATATTCACCCCACGCTATTGCTCCCCGGCAACGGCGCCAGAAAAAGGTCTTGATAACCCACAAGTATAGGGGATCACAACAGTTTTCGATAAGTAAGAGTGTCAAACCCAACGAGGAGCTAAAGGTAGAACAAATATTCCCTCAAGTTCTATCGACCACCGATACAACTCTATGCACGCTTGATGTTCGCTTTACCTAGAACAAGTATGAAACTAGAAGTACTTTGTAGGTGTTGTTGGATAGGTTTGCAAGATAATAAAGAGTACGTAAATAAAAAGTAGGGGCTGTTTAGATAAAGAAACAATAAAGTAAATATAGCGAGTGTGGAAAAGTGGTGATAGGAGTTGCGAAATTGCCCCTTAAGCAATTGACTACTTTACTAGACCGATAGCAAGTATTATGTGGGAGAGGCCACTGCTAGCATGTCATCCCTTACTTGGAATTCTATGCACTTATGATTGGAACTATTAGCAAGCATCCGCAACTACTAATGTTCATTAAGGTAAAACCCAACCATAGCATTAAGATATATTGGTCCCCCTTCAATCCCGTATGCATCAATTTCTATGCTAGGTTGAAGCTTCTGTCACTCTTGCCCTCCAATACATAGTCCTATCAACATACAACTAACCCTATGGTGTGATCCACGCGCGCACTCATATGATGGGCACCAAAGGACAGCAACATAACCACAAGCAAATTAAATCAATCATAGCAATTCATCAACCACCGATAGGACAACAAAAATCTACTCAAACATCATAGGATGGCAACACATCATTGGATAATAATATGAAGCATAAAGCACCATGTTCAAGTAGAGGGTACAGCGGGCTGCGGGAGAGTGGACCGCTGTAGATAGAGGGGGTAAGGTGATGGAGATGTTGGTGAAGATGGCGGAGGTGTTGGTGAAGATCGCGGTGATGATGATGATGATGGCCACGGCGGCGTTCCGGCGCCACCGAAGGAGAGGGAGAGAGGGCCCCCCTTCTTCCTCTTCTTCCTTGACCTCCTCCCTAGATGGGAGAAGGGTTTCCCCTCTGGTCCTTGGCCTCCATGGCATGGGAGGGGCGAGAGCCCCTCCGAGATTGGATATATCTCTCTGTTTCTCTCTGGTTCTGCGTTCTGTTCTGGCTCTGTTTCACCGTTTCGTATATATATGGAGATCCGTAACTTCGATTGGCCTGAAACCTTCGCCGTGGTTTTTTTCCGAATATTAGCTTTCTTGCAGCAAAAGAAGAGTGTCAACCGCCTTACGGTGGGCTCACGAGGGTAGGGGGCGCACCCAGGGGGCGCGCCCCCTGCCTCGCGACCACCTCGGGCACTGGTTCGCGTTGATTTTCCTTCCGAATTTTCCATATTTTCCAAAAATAAGCTCCGTCCGTTTTTACCCTGTTTGGACTCCGTTTGATATGGATATTCTGCGAAACCAAAAACATGCAACAGACAGGAACTGGCACTGGGCACTGGATCAATATGTTAGTCCCAAAAATAATATAAAAAGTTGCAAAAAAGTATATGAAAGTTGAATAATATTGGCATGGAACAATAAAAATTATAGATACGACAGATACGTATCATAGGTCTTCGGGTGGGATTGCATCTTGAATGATGAAGAGAGCATTCTCATTGAATTGATTATCCGCGGCTTCTCAAGGAGTGAAGTTGCTTGGATCATGCGGATAGAAACCTTCTTCAATGATTCTCCAAAGATTAGTGTTCACATGATTTAAATGACGTTTAAAGCGGTAAACCCAAGAATCAAAGTCCTCATTTTTCACAATCTTAGGGGGAGGACCGGCATGATTCAAATGAGTGGAAGGAACCGGTCCACCATAAACAAGTGGTGGTTCCACATGAGCAAAGATAACGGTGCCATTCTTACCACTAGAAGAAGGGGCCTTTTCACTACTAGCTTCCCCCTTATCGGAGGTAGCATCCGTCACCTTGTCGGTGGGATTAACCACTTTCAACGGTGCGGTGGATAGTTTAAGCCCTTCAAGGAATTTAGTAAACATGCTTTCAACCTCGGTCGTCATGGAGGTTTTCAATGTCTCCAAGGCCACATTGAACTCCTCATGAGAGACCGAGGTTTCCCCATCGCCCATAGACGAGATCTGATTCACACCGGAGTGTTCCTCCACACCGTCTACGGTATCAACCATACTCTTCGGACGGTAAAGTCCTTAATAAAGAGACGAGGCTCTGATACCAATTGAAAGGATCGATATGGTTGACTAGAGGGGGGGGATAGGCAACTAACAATTTTCAGCTTTTCTTTAACAATTTAAACTTTGCATCAAAGTAGGTTGTCTAGATATGCAACTAGGTGAGCAACCTATATGATGCAACAAGGATAGGAACACAAGCAAGCAAGAGATATCACACAAATAAGCTTGCACAAGTAAAGGCACGAGATAACCAAGAGTGGAGACGGTGGAGACGAGGATGTGTTACCAAAGTTCCTTCCCTTTGAGGGGAAGTACGCCTCCGTTGGAGCGGTGTGGAGGCACACTGCTCCCCAAGAAGCCACTAGGGCCACCGTATTCTCCTCATGCCCTCACACAATGCGAGATGCCGTGATTCCACTATTGGTGCCCTTGGAGGCGGCGACCGAACCTTTACAAACAAGGTTGGGGCAATCTCCACAACTCAATTGGAGGCTCCCAACGACACCACGAAGCTTCACCACAATGGACTATGGATCCGCGGTGACCTCAACCGTCTAGGATGCTCAAACACCCAAGAGTAACAAGATCCGCAAGGGATTAGTGGGGGGAATCAAATTTCTCTTGGTGGAAGTGTGGATCGAGGCCTTCTCAACCACTCCCGAGCAAATCAACAAGTTTGATTGGCTAGGGAGTGAGATCGGGCGAAAATGGACCTTAGAGCAACAATGGAGCTTAGGGTTGGAAGAGATTAGTCAACAGGGAAGAAGGGGACCCCTTATATAGTGAGGGATAAAGATCCAACCGTTATCCACCTACCAGCCCGCGGCCAGCGGTACTACCGCACCAGGCAAGCGGTACTACCGTGGGGCCACGCGGTACTACCGCTTGCTGCCAAGCGGTGTTGGGGAACGTAGCAGAATTTTAAAATTTTCTACGCATCACCAAGATCAATCTATGGAGTCATCTACCAATGAGGGAAATAGGAGTGCATCTACATACCCTTGCAGATCGTGAGCGGAAGCATTCAAGAGAACGGGGTTGATGGAGTCGTACTCGTCATGATCCAAATCACCGATGACCAAGTGCCGAACGAACGGCACCTCCGCGTTCAACACACGTATGGTTGGGAAGACGTCTCCTCCTTCTTGATCCAGCAAGGGGAAGGAGAGGTTGATGGAGATCCAGCAGCATGACGGCGTGGTGGTGGAAGCAGCGGTGATCTCGGCAGGGCTTCACCAAGCTCCAACGAGAGAGAGAGAGGTGTTACGGGGGAGAGTTAGGCACCAAGGCTTGGGTGTGGCTGCCCTCCCTCCCCCCACTATATATAGGACCCCTAGGGGGGCGCCGGCCCTAGGAGATCCAATCTCCAAGGGGGGCGGCGGCCAAGGGGGGGACTTGCCCCCCAAGTCAGGTGGGGCGCCCCCCACCCCTAGGGTTTCCAACCCTAGGCGCAGGGGGAGGCCCATGGGGGGCGCACCAGCCCACCAGGGGCTGGTTCCCCTCCCACTTCAGCCCATGGGGCCCTCCGGGATAGGTGGCCCCACCCGGTGGACCCCCAGGACCCTTCCGGTGGTCCCGGTACAATACCGATTACCCCCGAAACTTTCTAGATGGCCGAAACTGGACTTCCTATATATAAATCTTCACCTCCGGACCTTTCCGAAACTCCTCGTGACGTCCGGGATCTCATCCGGGACTCCGAACAACTTTCGGGTTACCGCATACTAATATCTCTACAACCCTAGCGTCACCGAACCTTAAGTGTATAGACCCTACGGGTTCGGGAGACATGCAGACATGACCGAGACGACTCTCCGGTCAATAACCAACAGCGGGATCTGGATACCCATGTTGGCTCCCACATGCTCCACGATGATCTCATCGGATGAACCATGATGTCGAGGATTCAATCAATCCCGTATTCAATTCCCTTTGTCAATCGGTACGATACTTGCCCGAGATTCGATCGTCGGTATCCCGATACCTCGTTCAATCTCGTTACCGGCAAGTCTCTTTACTCGTTTCGTAACACATCATCCCGTGATCAACTCCTTGGTCACATTGTGCACATTATGATGATGTCCTACCGAGTGGGCCCAGAGATACCTCTCCGTTACACGGAGTGACAAATCCCAGTCTCGATTCGTGCCAACCCAACGGACACTTTCGGAGATACCCGTAGTGCACCTTTATAGCCACTCAGTTACGTTGTGACGTTTGGTACACCCAAAGCATTCCTACGGTATCCGGGAGTTGCACAATCTCATGGTCTAAGGAAATGATACTTGACATTAGAAAAGCTTTAGCATACGAACTACACGATCTTGTGCTAGGCTTAGGATTGGGTCTTGTCCATCACATCATTCTCCTAATGATGTGATACCGTTATTAACGACATCCAATGCCCATGGTCGGGAAACCGTAACCATCTATTGATCAACGAGCTAGTCAACTAGAGGCTTACTAGGGACATGGTGTTGTCTATGTATCCACACATGTATCTGAGTTTCCTATCAATACAATTCTAGCATGGATAATAAACGATTATCATGAACAAGGAAATATAATAATAACTAATTTATTATTGCCTCTAGGGCATATTTCCAACAGTCTCCCACTTGCACTAGAGTCAATAATCTAGTTCACATCGCTATGTGATTAACACTCAAGGTCACATCCCCATGTGACTAACACCCAAAGAGTTTACTAGAGTCAATAATCTAGTTCACATTACCATGTGATTAACACTCAATGAGTTCTGGGTTTGATCATGTTATACTTGTGAGAGATGTTATAGTCAACGGGTCTGAACCTTTCAGATCCGTGTGTGCTTTACAAATCTCTATGTCATCTTGTAGATGCAGCTACCATGCTCTCTTTGAGCTATTCCAAATAATTGTTCTACTATACGAATCCGGTTTACTACTCAGAATCATCCAGATTAGTGTCAAAGATTGCATCAGCGTAACTCTTTGCAACGAACTCTTTTACCACCTCCATAATCGAGAAAATTCCTTAGTCCACTAGTTACTAAGGATAACCTTGACCGTTGTCCTGTGATCCATTCCTAGATCACACTTGTACTCCTTGACTGACTCAAGGCTTAGCACACTTCAGGTGCGATACACAACATTGCATACTTTAGAGCCTACGTCTAAAGCATAGGGGACGACCTTCGTCCTTTCTCTCTATTCTGCCTTGGTCAGGTCTTGAGTTTTACTCAATACCCATACCTTATAACACAGCCAAGAACTCCTTCTTTGCCGATCTATTTTGAACTCCTTCAAAATATTGTCACGGTATGTATTCATTTGAAAGTACCATTAAGCATTTTTGATCTATCCTTATAGATCTTGATGCTCAATGTTCAAGTAGCTTAATCCAGGTTTTCCATTGAAAAATACTTTTTAAATAACCCTCCATGCTTTCCAGAAAGTCTACATCATTTTTGATCAACAATATGTTAACAACATATACTCATAAAAAATTCTATAGTGCTCCCACTCACTTCTTTGGAAATACAAGTTTCTCATAAACTTTGTATAAACCCAAAATCTTTGATCATCTCATCAAAGCGTACATTCCAATTCCGAGATGCTTACTCTAGTCCTTAGAAGGATAGCTGGAGCTTTGCATACTTGTTAGAATCTTTCAGGATTTTCAAAACCTTCCGGTTGTATCACATACAACCTTTCCTCAAGAAAAACGTCGAGGAAACAATGTTTTGACATCCTATCTGCAAGATTTCATAAATAATGCAGTAACTACTAACATAATTCCAACAGACTCTTAGCATCGCTACGAGTGAGAAAGTCTCATCGTAGTCAACTCCTTGAACTTGTCGGGATACATCTTAACGACAAGTCGAGCTTTCTTAACGGTGACACTTACCATCATTGTTTGTCTTCCTTTTAAAATCCATCTGCACCCAACAGCCTTACGACCATCAAGTAGTTCTTTCAAAGTCTATACTTTGTTTTATACATGGATCCTCTCTCGGATTTTATGGCCTCGAGCCATTCGTCGGAATCCGGGCCCACCATCGCTTCTCCATAGCTCGTAGGTTCATTGTTGTCTAGCAACATGATTTCTGAGACAGGATTACGTACCACTCTGAAGTAGTACACATCCTTGTCGACCTATGAGGTTTGGTAGTGACTTGATCCGAAGTTTCATGATCACTATCATAAGCTTCCACTTCAATTGGTGTAGGTGCCACAGGAACAACTTCCTGTGCCCTGCTACACACTAGTTGAAGTGACGGTTCAATAACCTCATCAAGTCTCCACCATCCTCGCACTCAATTATTTCGAGAGAAACTTTTCCTCGAGAAAGGACCCGTTTCTAGAAACAATCATTTTTGCTTCCGGATCTGAAATAGGAGGTATACCCAACTATTTTTGGGTATTCTATGAAGATGCATTTATCCGCTTTGGGTTCGAGCTTATCAGCCTGAAACTTTTTCACATAAGCATCACAGCCCCAAACTTTTAAGAAACGACAGCTCAGGTTTCTCTAAACCATAGTTCATACGGTGTCGTCTCAACGGAATTGTGTGGTGCCCTATTTAAAGTGAATGCGGTTGTCTCTAATGCCTAACCCATAAACGATAGTGGTAATTCGATAAGAGACATCATGGTATGCACCATATCCAATAGGGTGCAGTTATGATGTTCAGACACACCATCACACTATGGTGTTCCAGGCGGTATTAGTTGTGAAACAATTTCCACAATGTCTTAATTGTGTGCCAAACTCGTAACTCAGATATTCATCTCTATGATCATATCATAGACATTTTATCATCTTGTCACGACGATCTTCAACTTCACTCTGAAATTACTTGAACCTTTCAATAATTCAGACTTGTGTTTCATCAAGTAAATATACTCAGCATCTACTCAAATCATCTGTGAAGTAAGAACATAACGATATCCACTGCGTGCCTCAGCACTCATTGGACTGCACACATCAAAATGTATTACTTCCAACAAGTTGCTTTCTTGTTCCATCTTATTGAAAACGAGGTCTTTCAGTCATCTTGCCCATGTGGTATGATTTGCATGTCTCAAGTGATTCAAAATCAAGTGAGTCCAAACGATCCATCTGTATGGAGTTTCTTCATGCATATCTACCAATAGACATGGTTCGCATGTCTCAATCTTTTCAAAAACGAGTGAGTCCAAAGATCCATCAACATGGAGCTTCTTCATGCGTTTTACACCAACATGACTCAAATGGCAGTGCCACAAGTACGTGGTACTATCATTACTATCTTATATCTTTTGGCATGAACATGTGTATCACTACGATCGAGATTCAATAAACCATTCATTTAGGTGCAAGACCATTGAAGGTATTATTCAAATAAACAGAGTAACCATTATTCTCCTTAAATGAATAACCGTGTGGCGATAAACATAATCCAATCATGTCTATGCTCCACGCAAACACCAAATAACAATTATTTCGGTTTAACACCAATCCCGATGGTAGAGGGAGCGTGCGATGTTTGATCACATCAACCTTGGAAACACTTCCGACATATCGTCATCTCACCTTTAGCTAGTCTCTGTAGCATTTTATTTCGAGTTACTAACACTTAGCAACCGAACCGGTATTTATTACCCTGGTGCTACTAGGAGTACTATTAAAGTACACAATAATATAATGTATATTCAAAATACTTTTGTCGACCTTGCCAGCCTTCTCATTTACCAAGTATCTAGGGTAGTTCTGCTTCAGTGACTGTTCCCCTCATTATAGAAGCACTTAGTCTCGGGTTTGGTTCAATCTTGGGTTTCTTCACTAGAGCAGCAACTGATTTGCCGTCTCATGAAGTATCCCTTCTTTCCCTTGCCCTTCTTGAAACTAGTGGCTTAACCATCAACAATTGATGCTCCTACTTGATTTCTACTCTTGCAGTGTCAAACATCGCGAGCTGCTCAAGGATCATCATGTCTATCCCTGATATGTTATAGTTCATCACGAAGCTCCAATAGCTTGGTGGCAGTGACTATGGAGAATCATCACTATCTCATCTGGAAGATTAACTCCCACTCGATTCAAGCAATTGTAGTACTCAGACAATCTGAGCACATGCTCAACGATTGAGCTTTTCTCCCTTAGTTTGCAGGCTTAAGAAACTTGTCAGAGGTCTCATACCTCTTGACGTGGGCACTAGTCTGAAATCCCAATTTCAGTCTTTGGAACATCTCATATGTTCTGCGACATTTCAAAAAAAACGTCTTTGGTGCCACAATTATAAACCATTAGTATTACGCAGTGAACTATCACGTAGTCATCAAAACGTGTATGTCAGATGTTTCCCAACATCTACAGACGACGCTCGAGGTTCAACGCACTGAGCGGTGCATTAAGGACATAGCCCTTCTATGCAGCAATGAGGACAATCCTCAGTTCACGGACCCAGTCCGCATAATTGCTACTGTCAACTCTCAACTAAATTTTTTGTAGGAACATATCTAAAACAGTAGAACCAAAGCGTGAGCTACGACATAATTTGCAAAGACCTTTTGACTATGTTCATGATAATTAAGTTCATCTAATCAAATTATTCAATGAACTCCCACTTAGATAGACATCCCTCTAGTCATCTAAGTGATACATGATCCGAGTCAACTAGGCCGTGTCCGATCATCACGTGAGACGGACTAGACATCATCGGTGAACATCTTCATGTTGATCGTATCCACTATACGACTCATGTTCGACCTTTCGGTCTTCCGTGTTCCAAGGCCATGTCTGTACATGCTAGGCTCATCAAGTCAACCTAAGTGTTTCGCATGTGTAAATCTGGCTTACACCCGTTGTATGCGAACGTTAGAATCTATCACACCCTATCATCACATGGTGCTTCGAAACAACGAACCTTTGCAACGGTGCACAGTTAGGGGGAACACTTTTCTTGAAATTTCAGTGAGGGATCATCTTATTTATGCTACCGTTGTTCTAAGCAAATAAGATGTAAACATGACAAACATCACATGCAAATCATAAAGTGACATGATATGGCCAATATCATCTTGCGCCTTTTGATCTCCATCTTTGAGGTGCGGCATGATCACATTTGTCACCGGCATGACACCATGATCTCCATCATCGCGTCTTCATGAAGTTGCCTCGCCAACTATTACTTCTACTACTATGGCTAATGGTTAGCAATAAAGGAAAGTAATTACATGGCGTTTTCATTGACACGCAGGTCATAAATAAATTAAGACAACTCCTATGGCTCCTGCCAGTTGTCATACTCATCGACATGCAAGTCGTGATTCCTATTACAAGAACATGATCAATCTCATACATCACATATATCATTCATCACATCCTTTTGGCCATATCACATCACATAGCATACCCTGCAAAAAAAAGTTAGACGTCCTCTAATTGTTGTTGCATGTTTTACGTGGCTGCTATGGGTTTCTAGCAAGAACGTTTCTTACCTACGCAAAACCACAACGGTGATATGCCAATTGCTATTTACCCTTCATAAGGACCCTTTTCATCGAATCCGATCCGACTAAAGTGGGAGAGACAGACACCCGCTAGCCACCTTATGCATCAAGTGCATGTCAGTCGGTGGAACCTGTCTCACGTAAGAGTACGTGTAAGGTCGGTCCGAGCCGCTTCATCCCACAATGCCGTCGAATCAAGATAAGACTAGTAACGGCAAGCAAATTGAACAAATCATCGCCCACAACTACTTTGTGTTCTACTCGTGCATAGCATCTACGCATAGACCTAGCTCATGATGCCACTATTGGGGAACGTAGCAGAATTTTTAAATTTTCTACGCATCACCAAGATCAATCTATGGAGTCATCTAGCAATGAGGGAAAGAGGAGTGCATCTACATACCCTTGTAGATCGCGAGCGGAAGCGTTCAAGAGAACGGGGTTGATGGAGTCGTACTCGTCGTGATCCAAATCACCGATGACCAAGTGCCGAACGGACGGCACCTCCGCGTTCAACACACGTACGGTTGGGAAGACGTCTCCTCCTTCTTGATCCAGCAAGGGGAAGGAGAGGTTGATGGAGATCCAGCAGCACGACAGCGTGGTGGTGGAAGCAGCGGTGATCTCGGCAGGGCTTCGCCAAGCTCCAACAAGAGAGAGAGAGAGGTGTTACGAGGGAGAGGGAGGCGCCAAGGCTTGGGTGTGGATGCCCTCCCTCCCCCACTATATATAGGACCCCTAGGGGGGCGCCGGCCCTAGGAGATCCAATCTCCAAGGGGGGCGGCGGCCAAGGGGGGGACTTGCCCCCCAAGTCAGGTGGGGCGCCCCCACCCCTAGGGTTTCCAACCCTAGGCGCTGGGGGAGGCCCATGGGGGGCGCACCAGCCCACCAGGGGCTGGTTCCCCTCCCACTTCAGCCCATGGGGCCCTCCGGGATAGGTGGCCCCACCCGGTGGACCCCCGGGACCCTTCCGGTGGTCCCGGTACAATACCGATTACCCCCGAAACTTTCCCGATGGCCGATACTGGACTTCCTATATATAAATCTTCACCTCCAGACCTTTCCGGAACTCCTTGTGACATCCGGGATCTCATCCGGGACTTCGAACAACTTTCAGGTTACCGCATACTAATATCTCTACAACCCTAGCGTCACCGAACCTTAAGTGACCCTACGGGTTCGGGAGACATGCAGACATGACCGAGACGACTCTCCTGTCAATAACCAACAGCGGGATCTGGATACCCATGTTGGATCCCACATGCTCCACGATGATCTCATCGGATGAACCACGATGTCGAGGATTCAATCAATCCTGTATTCAATTCCCTTTGTCAATCGGTACGATACTTGCCCGAGATTCGATCGTCGGTATCCCGATACCTCGTTCAATCTCGTTACCGGCAAGTCTCTTTACTCGTTTCGTAACACATCATCCCGTGATCAACTCCTTGGTCACATTGTGCACATTATGATGATGTCCTACCGAGTGGGCCCAGAGATACCTCTCCGTTACACAGAGTGACAAATCCCAGTCTCGATTCATGCCAACCCAACGGACACTTTCGGAGATACCCGTAGTGCACCTTTATAGCCACCCAGTTACGTTGTGACGTTTGGTACACCCAAAGCATTCCTACGGTATCCGGGAGTTGCACAATCTCATGGTCTAAGGAAATGATACTCGACATTAGAAAAGCTTTAGCATACAAACTACACGATCTTGTGCTAGGCTTAGGATTGGGTCTTGCCCATCACATCATTCTCCTAATGATGTGATCCCGTTATCAACGACATCCAATTTCCATGGTCAGGAAACCGTAACCATCTATTGATCAACGAGCTAGTCAACTAGAGGCTTACTAGGGACATGGTGTTGTCTATGTATCCACACATGTATCTGAGTTTCCTATCAATACAATTCTAGCATGGATAATAAACGATTATCATGAACAAGGAAATATAATAATAACTAATCTATTATTGCCTCTAGGGCATATTTCCAACAAGCGGTACTACCGCAAGGTCACGCGGTACAACCGTGCAGGCCTGCGGTACTACCGCTGCACCAGCAACGGCTAGGGCAGACCTGAGGCACAAGTGCTGAGGGCGGTACTTCCGCGGGCGCGGTACTACCGCTCCCCCTTGCGGTACTACCGCAAGGCAGGAATCCCCTAGCCTGGGAAGAGAGAGGATAAGGAAACAACCGTGCCTACTTCCGCTGAAAAACGGAAGAAGCAAAAACCCGACACAGTACTACCGCAGAGGGGTGGTACTACCGCCTGGCAGCTGAGCACGGTACTACCGCGGAATGAAAGCGGTACTGCCGTGATGGGTGCGGATGTAAAAAATTACATCCGCCCCTACTACCGTGGGGGAGCGGTACTAGCCTGGTGGGCCACGGTAGTGCAGCTCCAGGGGAGCGGTACTACCGTGGGCACTTGCGGTACTACCGCGCCGCAGCACGGTACTACCGCTGGTGCCTATGGTACTACCGCTCACCTGGGAGTAGTACTACTGCAGGCCAACACAGCAGCCAGAAACAAGGTGACGAGATAAACAACGAAGGAAGCTCCAAGGTGCAAGAGAAAGGAGGGGACAAGGAAGAAACGTGTACGTGATGATTCCACCCAAACCTTTCCGACGCGGACCCCCTCTTAATAGTACGGCTTTCCTACAACTCAAATCCACCAAAAAGAAACGTAGAAAAGACGCCGTCTTCAACAGTCTTCGAGGGGCACCCAACCATCTTGTGCCTAGTGATGAAATGTCTGGGATACTCAAGGCACACGATTAGTCCGCAAACGCGTTGTCATCAATCACCAAAACACCTTAGGGATAAATATGCCCTTATAATTATCAACTCTGCATCTTTTGGCTTCAATATTATGAATATGTGTATCACTACTATCGAGATTCATTAAAAATAGACACTCTTCAAGGGTGCATGACCATAAAAGATATTACTATTATAAATAGAACAACCATTATTCTCAGATTTAAATGAATAACCGTCTCGCATCAAACAAGATCCAGATATAATGTTCATGCTCAACGCTGGCACCAAATAACAATTATTCAGGTCTAATATTAATCCCGAAGGTAGATGTAGAGGTAGTGTGCCAACAGCGATCACATCGACTTTGGAACCATTTCCCACGCGCATCGTCACCTCGTCCTTAGTCAATCTTCGCTTAATCTGTAGCCCATGTTTCGAGTTGCAAATATTAGCAACAAACCAGTATCAAATACCCAGGTGCTACTACGAGCGTTAGTAAGGTACACATCAATAACATGTATATCACATATACCTTTGTTCACCTTGCCATCCTTCTTATCCGCCAAATACTTGGGGCAGTTTTGCTTCCAGTGACCAGTCCCTTTGCAGTAGAAGCACTCAGTTTCAGGCTTAGGTCTAGACTTGGGTTTCTTCACTTGAGCAGCAACTGGCTTGCTATTCTTCTTGAAGTTCCCCTTCTTCCCTTTACCTTTTTTCTTGAAACTGGTGGTCTTGTTGACCATCAACACTTGATGCTCTTTCTTGATTTCTACCTCCGTAGCCTTTAGCATTGCAAAGAGCTCGGGAATCGTCTTATCCATCCGTTGCATATTATAGTTCATCACAAAGCTCTTGTAGCTTGGTGGCAGTGATTGAAGAACTCTGTCAATGACACTATCATCAGGAAGATTAACTCCCAGTTGAGTCAAATGGTTGTGGTACCCAGACATTCTAAGTATATGTTCACTGACAGGACTATTCTACTCCATCTTGCAGCTATAGAACTTATTGGAGACTTCATATCTCTCAATCCGGGCATTTGCTTGAAATATTAACTTCAACTCCTAGAACATCTCATATGCTCCATGATGTTCAAAATGTCGTTGAAGTCCCGATTCTAAGCTGTAAAGCATGGCACACTGAACTATCGAGTAGTCATCAGCTTTGCTCTGCCAGACATTCATAACATCTGGCGTTGATCCTGCAGCAGGTTTGGCACCTAGCGGTGCTTCCAGGACGTAATTCTTCTCTGCAGCAATGAGGATAATCCTCAAGTTACGGACCCAGTCCGTGTAATTGCTACCATCATCTTTCAACTTTGCTTTCTCAAGGAACGCATTAAAATTCAACGGAACAACAGCATGGGCCATCTATCTACAACAACATAGACATGCAAAATACTATCAGGTACTAAGTTCATGATAAATTAAAGTTCAATTAATCATATTACTTAAGAACTCCCACTTAGACAGACATCCCTCTAATCATCTAAGTGATCACGTGATCCATATCAACTAAACCATGTCCGATCATCACGTGAGATGGAGTAGTTTTCAATGATGAACATAGTGACCTATGTTGATCAAATCTACTATATGATTCACGCTCGACCTTTCGGTCTCAGTGTTCCAAGGCCATATCTGCATATGCTAGGCTCGTCAAGTTTAACCCGAGTATTCTGCGTGTGCAAAACTGGCTTGCACCCGTTGTATGTGAACGTAGAGCTTATAACACCCGATCATCACGTGGTGTCTCGGCACGACGAACTTTCGCAACGGTGCATACTCAGGGAGAACACTTATACCTTGAAATTTAGTGAGAGATCATCTTATAATGCTACCGTTGATCTAAGAAAAATAAGATGCATAAAGGATAAACATCGCATGCAATCAATATAAGTGATATGATATGACCATCATCATCTTGTGCCTTTGATCTCCATCTCCAAAGCACCGTCATGATCACCATTGTCACCGACTTGACACATTGATCTCCATCGAAGCATCGTTGTCGTCACGCCAACTATTGCCTCCACGACTATCGCTACCGCTTAGTGATAAAGTAAAGCAATTACATGGCGATTGCATTTCATACAATAAAGCGACAACCATATGGCTCCTGTCAGTTGCCGATAACTGTGTTACAAAACATGATCATCTCATACAATAAAATTTATCATCATGTCTTGACCATATCACATCACAACATGCCCTGCAAAAACAAGTTAGACGTCCTCTACTTTGTTGTTGCGAGTTTTACATGGCTGCTACGCGCTGAGCAAGAACCGTTCTTACCTACGCATCAAAAACCACAACGCGGTATAGTGATTGCTTTTTGATCTTCAGGAAAACCCTGTTCATTAAATCCGATTCAACTAAAGCTGGAGAAACAGACACCCACTAGCCACCTGTGTGCGAAGCACGTCGGTAGAACCAGTCTCGCGTAAACGTACGCGTAATGTCGGTCTGGGCCGCTTCATCCAACAATACCGCTGAATCAAGAATCAACTAGTGACGGCAAGCAATATGTATATACCCACGCCCACAACTCCTTTGTGTTCTACTCGTGCATATAACATCTACGCGTAAACCTGGCTCGGATGCCACTATTGGGGAACGCAATAATTTCAAAAAAATCCTACGCACACGCAAGATCATGGTGATTCATAGCAACAAGAGGGAAGAGTGTCATCCACGTACCCTCGTAGATCGTAAGTGGAAGCGTTATGAGAACGCGGTTGATGTAGTCGTACGTCTTCACGATCCGACCGATCCAAGTACCGAACGTACGGCACCTCCGAGTTCAGCACACGTTTAGCTCGGTGTCGTCCCATGAACTCCGATCCAGCAGAGTTTCGAGGGAGAGTTCCATTAGCACGACGGCGTGATGACGGTGATGATGATGCTACCGATGCAGGGCTTCGCCTAAGCACCACTATGATATGACCGAGGTGGATTATGGTGGAAGGGGGCACCGCACACGGCTAAAAGATCAACTGATCAACTTGTGTGTCTTGGGGTGCCCCCTGCCCCCGTATATAAAGAAGCAAGGGGGGAGGCCGGTCGGCCCTAGCAGGGCGTGCCAGGAGGAGGAGTCCTCCTCCTAGTGGGAGTAGGACTCCCCTTTCCTAGTCCCACTAGGAGGGGGAAGGAAGGAGGGGGAAAGGGGGAAAGGCAAGGCCCCCCCCTTCCTTGTCCTATTCAGACTCAAGGGGAGGGGTGCGGCCCTGCCCTGGCCAGCCCCTCTCTCTCTCCACTAGGGCCCAACAAGGCCCATTAACCCCCGGGGGGTTCCGGTAAACCCCCCGGCACTCCGGTAAAACCTCGATTTCACCCAGAACCATTCTGATGTCCAAATGTAAGCTTCCAATATATCAATCTTTATGTCTCGACCATTTCGAGACTCCTCGTCATGTCCGTGATCATATCCGGGACTCTGAACTACCTTCGGTACATCAAAACACAAAAACTCATATAACGATCGTCACCGAACTTTAAGCGCGCGGACCCTACGGGTTCGAGAACTATGTAGACATGACCGAGACTCGTCTCCGATCAATAACCAATAGCGGAACCTGGATTCTCATATTGGTTCCTACATATTCTATGAAGATCTTTATCGGTCAAACCGCATAACAACATATGTTGTTCCCTTTGTCATCGGTATGTTATTTGCCCAAGATTCGATCGTCGGTATCCTCATACCTAGTTCAATCTCGTTACCGGCAAGTCTCTTTACTTGTTCCGTAATGAATCATCCCGCAACTAACTCATTAGTCACAATGCTTGCAAGGCTTATAGTGATGTGCATTACCGAGAGGGCTCAGAGATACCTCTCCGACAATCGGAGTGACAAATCCTAATCTCGATCTATGCCAACTCAACAAGTACCATCGGAGACACCTGTAGAGCACCTTTATAATCACCCGGTTACGTTGTGACGTTTGGTAGCACACAAAGTGTTCCTCCATTACTCAGGAGTTTCATAATCTCATAGTCATAGGAACATGTATAAGTCATGGAGAAAGCAATAGCAACAAACTAAACAATCATCGTGCTAAGCTAACGTATGGGTCAAGTCAATCACATCATTCTCTAATGATGTGATCATGTTAATCAAATGAAAACTCATGTCTATGGTTAGGAAACATAACCATCATTGATTCAACGAGCTAGTCAAGTAGAGGCAAACTAGTGACACTCTATTTGTCTATGTATTCACACATGTACTAAGTTTCTGCTTAATACAATTCTAGCATGAATAATAAACATTTATCATGATATAAGGAAATATAAATAACAACTTTATTATTGCCTCTAGGGCATATTTTCTTCAGGGGGTGCGCCCAGGGGGTAGGCGCGTCCCCCTACCCTCGTGGACAGTGTGTGGGCCCCCTGGCCTTGATTCTTTTGCCAGTATTTTTTATATATTCCAAAAAAATATCTACGTTGATTTTCAGGTCATTCCAAGAACTTTTATTTCTGCACAAAAATAACATCATGGCAATTCTGTTGAAAACAGCGTCAGTCTGGGTTAGTTCCATTCAAATCATGCAAGTTAGAGTCCAAAAAAGGGCAAAAGTGTTTGGAAAAGTAGATACGTTGGAGACGTATTAGTGTCTGCGGCCAGCGTCCAGGCATCGAGCAGGCCAAGTCAGCGATTCTCACCGGAAGATATGCCTTTGACCAGCGGATGTCGCGTCGATGTGGTAGTGTGTGCGTACTGAAGGAGCGAGATGAGGCCGCGGCAGACTTTGACCGCCCCTTCGGCCGCCTATCCGACCACCTCTCCTTAATGGAGAGCTCACCTATAGCGAGCTATAAGATGGTGGTCGTCCCTTCTCTCGCACCATTCCCATCTAATCCAACACTAACACTTCATCCATGCGCACCCCTAGTCTTCTATTTTGGCGTCATTGATGAGGAGCAGGAAGAGGATCCTATGGTCCCCTTGTGGGCAGAGATGGACAAGGCGTTGGAGGAGGTTGCGCAGATGGAGGCGGAGGCTGTGCAGATGGATGCGCCCGTGCCCGTGCCAGCGTTCGCCCCGGGGCTCGCGGCAACGTCCGCCCCGGGGCCCGCGCTTAACGCAGACGATTTTCTGCAGTGGGCTAAGGCCGCCCAAGCCGTATTGGACGAAATTGACTTGGGCGAACGTGATGATGGCTGATGACCCACAAGTATAGGGAATCAATCGTAGTCCTTTCGATAAGTAAGAGTGTCTAACCCAACAAGGAGCAGAAGAAAACAAGAAGACGTTTTCAGCAAGATTCGTTCAAATGTTTGTTTGGTAGGCGAATCACCCTTAATTCTTCAAACTCCTTCACGCCAGATTCGTTCTCCCTTATAGTTCTGCGTCAACGTCATCATGACATGGTCGTTTCCGCAACTAAGGTCATAAAACCAGAACAATGCATTAGGTTTCGTGGAACACCGTTATCTCATATTGTCTTCGCTCCTTATTAACATTTGTCACTTGGAGGTCACATATTTACTAAAAAATATGTGTTTACCTGTGCAGGTCTTCAAATCATGTTGCATGGGCCCTTATATTGGACGACACACATTACATGGACCACAGATAAATAACTCACTTAACAATCATAAAGTTATAATCATAAATGCTGACATATAGAGTCGACACGAATGAAGACCAATCCCATGCATCTCCTATGGCTTGGGGAATTACTCGCGCATGAGAAGGGAATAACCAAACTTAACGGTAACCAGACTAAGGAAAATCATCTCAATAATGTCACAAATATCCGTAATAAGATGAATGATTAAACACGTCTCGCTCTCAAGATGAGTATGAATAGAGTTACAAACCCTAATCTTATAACTTAGAATTCCTCTCCCTATGGTGGTGTTGCGGTGAATGAAAATGGAGATGGGTAGAAGAGAAGGAATGGATCTCCGACGATTCTTCTTCTATGGATCTCGTCCCTCTCTGTTCTCGATGGTGTGGTGGGCTGGTGGCGCATCTTTGTCTGTGATGGTCGATGCCCCTTCACGAAAGTTGCTTGGATTCATGAAGTGGTGCTCACGCCGTGTGGTATGACCGCTAATACACGCGGGAGCGTTCGTACCATGCGTCGTCTTGCCCTCTGGTTGCTCGGTTGAATTTTTGTCTAAAGAATAAGTTGCTCCAAATGGCTTTATTTGATAGGATATTGATTGGTTTTCTTCCAAATATATTTATTCCTGCACATCAATAGCAAAACTAAGTTGTTTTCTTTCTCAAAGTATTAGTGTCAGAAAGGCGTGAGAAATATCGAAAACCCTATGAAAACCAACTCAAAACCCGCTTACAAAAGTGACGAAATATCGACTCATCAACTCCCCCGAGCATAAGTTTTTCTCGTCCTCGAGAAATTAAGGAATAATAAGAATAAAAAGGAAATTGACATATGAGTAAAATGGTTTATCGGCTCATAATATATCCATTCTAATCCTACAGTCATAATTAAGAGATATTTGCATTCGAATGATTGCACTTAAGCTCACCACCCTGCCACAAATAGTTTCATAGCACTAATTTTGTCCACGAGTTAGACCTTGACTGTTAATTAGGTATGGAGCAAGCGAAAAATTATTGGATGAATTTTGCATTTTTCTAGCTTTTCAAAACAGAAACATATCAAGGGGATTTTGGGTAGAAGAAAATATAGTACTCAAGTATCCCACTAACGCCCACTAGCACCGCCTAATCATGCCTCCCAAGTACTTTCTTCAACGGTCAACCATCAGATCTTCTATCTCTAGTGACGGGATTATGCCAAACAAATGATACATGCAAAATGGTTGGTTTTAGTTGTGATTTAAGGTTGAATACTATGGACTAAAATGTTGTCTCTTTCGATCAGTATTCAGTTTTTTAACACATACACACAGGCTCAAGAGGAAGTTGAATAATATTCGCTACGATGTTGCCACTGCGGATGTAAACATGCTCATAACCGAAATCCGAGCCGAAACTCTGGTGTGTCGTTCATTGACCAGCGATGGTCTCAACATAACTCAAGAGAGGTGAAGAAGTCACAATTGTGCGACATAAAGCAACATTATAGTGACAAGCCACGAAACCAGCAATGGGAAAGGGCAAGCTTAGGACGACCGATCCTTCCTTAGCTGCTTCTTAGTGGTGGTCATCATGTTGAGCTTCTGTGTCTTGTCTTGTCGTTTTAGGCTGTATTTAGCTTTGTTTTGTTGGACTTGTAGCTGTTGAAGTGGTTGTGTTTCCTTTCTTGCATGATTCTAAAAAAGTGTGCACTTCATGTGTATTTTTATTGGAAAGGCTTTAGTCTTTTCGAATTAGCTTTTTAGTGAGGCTTTCCAAATTAGTTGACATCCACACATGTTTTCACATCGGTGTTGAAGAACTTTCATACTCCCTCCGTCACAAAATTAAGTGTTGGAGGGTCTATACTAAATCACCGACACTTATTTTTGGATGGAGGGAGTATAAGTTTCTTTTTCAACATCCATGTAAGAGGTGGTTCATATAAGTTTCACCGGTAGGAGTATTTTAAAGCGTCGGAGTAAGATTTAAGCCATTATGAAATCCCACCGCCCACGTGAGACCTTTAATTAAGGACCCCCTTACCCGGCAAACGTTCGCCAGGGAGGGTGGTAGTTGCAGACGTTCACATGGCATTTTTTAGCTGTGTGGCAGTAGGTGAGGTGGCAGTTTCTTCAGGCGACATGACATTTTCTCTCCGAGAAGGCAATTTTCGTTTAAAATAGCCGTCGCTTGATCTCGTTTCACAACTCAAAGTGCCATGAAAGATGGTTCATTTGCCACCTCCATGTAGCGAACGTTCCCCAGCTACAATTACCGATAGTTAAAGCCAAGATCTTTGGAAAATGCAATCACTGGCAGGAAACAAATCAGGTTAGCTATTTCCTCACGAATTATTAGCTACGTCACTCGACACGAGCCAATGTTCCAAGGTCATTTTTTACCAAGACCCCGTGAGCTCACGCGTCAACCTTTAGCCGTGTGGTCCCTGTCCAAGCGAACATTCCTCGCTGCTCCTACCTTTTTTTTCCTCAGGAAATTCCCCGCTGCTGCTGCTCGGTCCCTCCGCTCCCCTCCCCTCCGTTTCTGTTCCGGACCCGTGCGACCTCCGTTTAAACACCCTCAACCCTATTTTATAACGCACCCCCTCGCGTCCGCGTCCGCTTCCGCCCGCCCGCGACAGTCACGCGCGCACTCCATTCCACGTCTGCTCCGCTGCGCCGCCTGCGCCCCGTGGCCAGCGTCAGGCATCAGCCCTCCTCCTCTCTCATCCTCCCCTCCCCTCCACTCCACTCAACGGGCACACTCCCCGGCCGCGTAGCCAGCACAGGAGCGCGGACGGCAAGAGCAAGGCCTTGTCAGCGAGGAGGAGGCCCAGCTCGGTGCTGGGACGCCAATGGCGGGGCGGCATGCGGCGGCGGTTTCCGCGTTCCTCTTCCTGCTGCTCGTGGGTGAGTCCTTGAACCACATGCTCCTTCAGTTCGTCTTCTGGTACTAGATAATAGTAGTGGTTGCCCTTTTGGAATGTGAAATCTTAGTTAAGTGGACGGCGAGTGCCAGATGCCTTGCTTCCCGCTGGGTGCTAGCTAGAGTACCTGCAATGTGTATGGTGCCGTGATGGTCTCCGACGAATATGTTCTTTTGGGGAAATCCAATGATCTAATCCCCATGTCCCATGACCTTTATCTACTACCCAACCTTCAGATTCTTTGTTTTTCTGGCATGGAATTTGGTAGAATATTAAATGGACGCATCAATGGTGGCTAAAATAAAGAGAGATTGCGCGCCCCTGAATCCTGATGTGGGGCTTTTGCAGGGCACTGCCACGGCGGCAAGACCGGCATCTGCTACGGCCGCAACGCCGACGACCTGCCGGGGCCCGACAAGGTGGCGCAGCTCATCCAGCAGCAGTCCATCAAGTACGTGCGCATCTACGACACCAACGCCGACGTCATCAAGGCCTTCGCCAACACCAGCGTCGAGCTCATGGTCGGCGTCCCCAACGCCGACCTCCTTGCCTTCTCGCAGTACCAGTCCAACGTCGACACCTGGCTCAAGAACAGCATCCTCCCCTACTACCCGGCCACCGCCATCACCCACATCACCGTCGGCGCCGAGATCACCGAGAGCCCCATCAACGTCTCCGCCCTCGTCGTGCCGGCCATGCGCAATGTGCACGCCGCGCTCAAGAAGGTCGACCTGCACAAGAAGATCACCATCTCCAGCACGCACTCGCTCGGGGTGCTCTCCCGCTCCTTCCCGCCGTCCGCGGGGGCGTTCAACAGCAGCTACGCGCACTTCCTCAAGCCCATGCTGGAGTTCCTCGTGGAGAACCAGGCGCCATTCATGGTCGATCTGTACCCCTATTACGCCTACCAGAACTCGCCCAGCAATGTCTCGTTGAACTACGCCCTCTTCTCGCCGCAGTCCCAGGGCGTGATTGATCCCAACACCGGATTGGTCTACACAAACATGTTTGATGCGCAGGTCGATTCCATCTTCTTCGCGCTCATGGCTTTGAACTTCAAGACACTCAAGATCATGATCACCGAGACGGGATGGCCGCACAAGGGAGCTCCCAAGGAGACCGGGGCGATTCCGGACAATGCTCAGACTTACAACACCAATCTGATACGCCATGTTGTCAATGACAGCGGCACGCCTGCCAAGCCTGGGGAAGAAATAGATGTCTACATCTTCTCCTTGTTCAATGAGAACAGGAAGCCGGGCATCGAGTCCGAGAGGAACTGGGGACTGTTCTCTCCAGACCAAAGCTCCATCTACAGCATAGATTGGACTGGCCGAGGAAATGTGGACATCATGACTGGAGGAAACCGTTCAAATGGTACTTGGTGTGTTGCTTCAACCAATGTCTCGGAGACGGCTCTGCAGAATGGCTTGAATTGGGCATGCGGTCCAGGCAATGTCGATTGCTCTGCTATTCAGCCAAGCCAACCCTGCTACCAGCCCGACACATTGGTTTCACATGCTTCATATGCGTTCAACAGCTATTATCAGCAAAATGGAGCCACTGATGTGGCCTGCGGATTTGGTGGTGCTGGAATGAGGACGACGAAAGATCCAAGTAAGTATCCTGTGCTTACAACAACTACATTGATAATGTAAGGAATGCTTGCACTGGAGTATAATATCTCTGCATCATTACTGGCTTTGGATGTAGTCTGAATATTGAAAACTAGCCAATTGTAAGCCTACACTTGCAGACAATATGTGCTGACTACAGTGTTTATGATAGTAGTTATCCAGGTCCTTGACTGAAATTGCAACTGTAAGTCCATTGATATAATGCTAGCTGTATTTCTGGACATGTAGCTGGGTATTTCTTTTGAAGAATATATACACAGTTATCAGGTGTTAACTGAGTTTCTTTTTGTCTAGAGACTACAGAGAAGATAGTGCATTGCTGAATTTACTGTAATAACATAAACTTTTGACTTTTGAATGCCTAATCATGAATTTAATAATTTTATTACGTTTTCTCCCCTCTGCCGCTTGTAGCTAAAATCTGTTAGGTTAGAAAAATGGCATGTGCATCATCAGTTTTGAGATATGATCGGTTCATTTTGTACGCCAATTATGCTATAACATTTCATAGGATTCACAGGCATAATCTTCTTATTTGCTAGTTCTGCATGAATCGACTTATGCTCTGATAAGAAGAAAAAAACATGCATAGACATTTTTATAATATAAATGGCCTCAATTTGATAATGGAGTTACAATTTAATATGGAAGTTTGATCATGGAGTTACAATTTAATATATAGCTTACCGATGGGTGCTGTCGCATGCTGCTTCACGCAATGCTAGATGAAATGAATTAGTACAAGATATGGCTAAACCAGTTGTGATCCTCGTGTGTTGCCTCTGCATCACTACTCTAGTGTTCTCCTATGAGCTGTGAAGTGTGACCAGTTTTTGCTTGTACTTGTTGGTTTAATGTTACTGTCGATGTTGCTTTTAGTGTCAGCTGGATAATCTTTTCAATGATTTTGTATTGCTTGCTTGCAGGTTATGACACTTGTGTTTACATGGCAGCCGGGTAAGAAAAAACTCTCTGATCTCTCTTTGCAAATGTGATGAACATGCCCACCTACTGGTCTGATCAACAGTTTGCACTAACTATTGTTTTCCTTCTTCTTTCTTACAGCAGCAAGATTAGCACCAAAAATTCAACCGCCACTCCAACTCCAAGCGGCTCCAGCCCGTCACTGTTGGCCCAATGCCGCACCCTTCTGCTCCCTGTGCTTCCCATTGTGATTGCCGTGGGCTTTCTGTGATTTTCGGAGCACGCTCTAGTTAGTACGTTCGGTTCGAAGGTGAGAGGCTAATTGCCTAATACTGGGAACCAGTAATGTTCTGATGTGTGGTGAAAGGTGGCAGTAGGGACCTGTTATGCAGTATGTTATTCTGTTTGGATGTACATCGCTGCGCGAACAATATATGTTAGTTGCCATTGAGAACTAGAAATGTGTTGCCGATGTGGTCTCTCTAACTGTGCTCATCTTTACTGCATTTTGCATCATGCTATTAATTTGGAATCTCTTCGTTGTTATTTGACATCGTTTCATTCACCAGAGGTCCTAGGATTCAGAATTATTAAGCTGTCTATCTGAATTATGTGGGCTTCTACTTTCTAGTAACTCCTCTCCGCCTGTTCATTTTCTTGAACTTCAACTGTTAGTTTTACTAGTTTTGCTTCGATACACCCTTCTTAAAAGTGTACACGAGTATTAAAGTTACTTAAAAAGGTTATCATCATATTAGCTTGCAGATCACATGCATTGAATAGATTGATTTAGATATAAAAGACTACATTACCCTTTTTTTTATTGAAGGGTTAACTTCTAACCTTCACATTTAATCTGTATCTTCTCAACTGTTATGTTAGTTCTCCACTATGCGGATGATATTCTCATTTCTCTTTTTTTTTGAGATAAATTCTCATTTCTCATGTATCCGTTGGTTGTGGTTGTAGCCCTGTGTAGAAGTTAAGTATGGGTTGTAGCCTGTGTAAAAGATGCAATAAGTACGTAGTAACTTGGGTTTGCAAGCCCAAGACCAACTTGGCGACCGCTTTCGGCCAGAGTGCTGGAAAGTAAGATTCGGCTGACCCACACCAGTACATCGGCGGTACGAATTGCAGGCCCAGTGTACATCCAACGTTGCTGACTCGCAACTCACTGGCTTGGGTCCACACCTTACTCATCACGTTATTACTAGTACCCTAAAGAAAAATAATTATCATCTCATATGTTAGTTACAAAGATTTACGATTATGCCCATGCTTATTGTAAACCCTTTTCTTTCAAGGGTTCGGGCCATTTCTTTTGACGGCTTAAAAAATCAAAAATGTTAACCCACACGTGTGGGCGTTAGCCAACTCGTCCACACGCCTCCATCATCGTCCAGTAACTTCTGCACAAATCTTGGTACGAATTAGTTGATTTTGTATGCCATGTAGGACAATTCGCGTGTGTGATGTGTGAGAGAGGTCGCCCACACATCCGTTTTACCACACGGAGGGGCCGGTGTGTGAGCGTTTAGCAGTTCGCCCACACACATCAGTTTTTCAGTCACGCACAAGGGTTGTTGTGTGGGCGTTTGCCATCTCGCCCACACACCCGCCTCCTCTCCCACACCCAAGCTGCCAGTTGCCATGCGTTTTGCAGTGTACATGGCAACTGCCCTAGTATGATTGCAAGCAGATGGCAACTCCCTTTTTTTTTTACCCGAACATGTCAGTTGCCATATGTTTTGCATGGTACATGGCAAACTGCCCTAGCGTGCACGTAAGCAGATGGCAACTCTTTCTTTTTAAATGGCAACTGCCCTAGCGTACTTGTGAGCACATGGCAACTCTCCTTTTACCCGAACATGTTTTTTGCCATGCCTTTTTTTGTAGCGCTACGTGGCAACTGCCTAGTGTTAGTAGGTAGCAACTCCTAAAGTTTTGAAATCATGGCAACTGCAGTAGACCAGACCACACATGGCAACAGCTGTAGTTGTCCAAAAAATGGTAATCTGGAACTTTGACCTGAGATGGCAACTGCAGTTGAGCAAACATGGCAACTGTAGTTGTCCGACATGGCAACCGTAGTTCAGCGACATGACAACTGCACTTAAACGAACATGGACGAGGGTCCGGCCCATGGCAACTGCGGGGCGCGCGGTAAAGTGTCATGTGGGGCGTGCGGGACCACGAGGTACGAGGCCTGACGTACCGGGCGTGTGGGCTTTATCTATTTCGCCCACACGCACGCGTGTAAGAGGGACCGGGAGGGAAAAAAAAGAGGCGTGTGGACGCTAATTGTTTTGCCCACACACAGACGTGTGGGCTGGTCCTCTTAGGCATCACACAGAACGTGTGGGCAGATTTCTTAACGCCCACACGTGTGGCAGTTATCGGCGTCCTAAAAAATAGGACACGACTAGGGAGCACACGTGTGCTCCCTAGCATTCCGGAGCACACACCCAAAAAAGGTATGTTTTTGTCTTAACCTAAATGCTAAAAAGTGCACGTGCACTTTTTTGCTCTCGCTGGCACACCCTCGCTCCACCGTTGGATCTGGATCGATCGCGCAGCCGTGCGACCAGGCTAGTTTGGTGGGGCCCGTGCATTTATGTCTGTCTTCTCCCATCCTGCAACGGCAACTAGCACACATTCGGCGGGTTCCTTCTCCATCGCTCGACGAAATCGCCCCCAAATCCGCCTCGCCTCATTCCGCATCGCCGGCGCCGCTGAATAAATCCCGCCTCGCCGCAAATCCAATTGGTGCTCTCGGGAGGGGTACGGCGTTGCGAGGGGTCTGCGCGTTGAATTGCTCAAGCGCGGCACGGTGGCCGCGGGGAGCGGCTCGCGACGCGAGCTCCTCGCCCGTGCAGAGCAGCAGTTTCAGGGGAGGAGGCGAAGTGCGGTGGGCCTCGTTTGGGGCGGCGGGAAGGAAGTAGGCGGCTCATCATCGCGAACCAAGGTAACCCCCCGTCGAATCTCTTCGTTGCTCGCGGTGTGTAGCTCCTCGCGGTGTTCCCGTGCCGACAAGGGGGTGGGGAGGGGCGCGGATACGCAGCGGGCTTGCGGTGATCCTCCTCCTTGTAGTGATTTTTGACAGGGCGGTGGTGCTTAGGTTAGGTAATGGGACGAACAAATGCATGAACAGTATGGCGGGGGTGTCTAGATCCACATGAACAAATGCATGTTTTCGTTCCCGTGTCGGATATTTTTGCATGATTTCTCGTGGTCGAACTAGTGGTGGAGGGGTTTTTCGTGGTCATTTTTTCGCAACATGCAAGCTTATGCTCACCAGCAGGCAAGTTTATGATCGGTCGTTCAAGTGTTGGGCAAGCGATCTAGATTCAGAAGAGACCTGTGGTGCTGGGGGGCTGTAGTGTCTTTTTTGGAACGAAGGCAAGTGCATGCAAAAGGTCAGGCAAGTTTGTGCTGTATATCAGACAACTTTATGGCGTGTTTTGTTTTTGTGATCAGACCGTCCTACTGGGGGTTAGGCAAGTCTATGCTAATGGTGAGGCAAGTTTTATTTTGTCTGAAACTGACTCTCGTGCGAAACTTTTTGTGTCGTGAATGCCTAATGCTAATGGTCAGGCGAGTTCACGCTAACTGTCAGGCAAGTTCATGCTGTAGATCAGACAACTTTTGGCATGTGTTTCAACAACATCAAGTTGCCTGACCGTTAGCATGACACTGCTAAAAACCGTCCTGCTGGTTTTTAGCAGTGTTTGTTAGGTCACGTGCAAAGGTCATGTTCAGTATAGGCAAGGTCCTGGGCATGATTTGTTGTAGTATAGGCAAGTTAAATTGAATTAATAGACACGAGCATTTTTTCCATACTTTTTTTGTGTTGTGTGTAACTGTTTTTTTCAGGTAAAGGGATGACTGAACCAAGCAAAAAGCGTGATCAATTGCAGTCAGCAGTGTCGCAGCTTGACGGGGGCCCCCCTGCCACTTCCGAAGCTACACTGGAGGTTTGCTTCACACATCACGTTTTGTTCATGTTTTTTTTACTTTTCTTAACACCCGTTTCTTTTTCTTTTTTCGTTAAAAACATGGTGACATGAGCCTATATCACATGTTAAAAGCATGTTTTTCGTTGTAGGAACCTATATCACAGCACCAAGGTGTTTCAACAACAGTTGTTTACAAGCGCCAGCGCCGGAAGATGATGGCGAACCGGGGGAAGCGGCCTATGGATATTGATAGTAACGAAGATGGACCGGAAGGAGACGACAATGAAGCAGATGTTACACAAGATGAACAACCAAAGAAAAAGCGCCGAAAAGTGACTGAGAATGAGGTATCCCTCCCCCACCCGTATAAATCACAGTCCAACTAGAGATAACACTGCTATGAAAGCAATTTTTGAGAGGCAACTCATTAATTTTCACACATAAGTTTTTGGTACTAACTAGAGAAGAACAGCCTCATGAAAGCAAAAACATGAGAGGCAACTCCTGTAATACTTCCACACATAAATTGCCTCCTTTTCCAATATGAAAGAAAAAAAATGTGACATGAACCAGTCAACTCCTGCACACACAACTTTTCTCAGGAGCTTCTTATTAGAAGAATACTTCCAAAGACCATTTTTCTTCAGAAGGCAACTGATGTCATACTTGCAAAGTCTAACTTTTTGTTTCTCTAATTTACAGGGTCCTAGAAATAGGTCATCACCTGCAAGGCTTTTCAAGTTGAACAAGGATCTCGTCACAGACCAGAAAAACGTGATCAGAGACATAGAGTTTGGTGGCTTGTTGGATATCACAGCTACAAGCATGCCCGGGGATCTGAGCTAGTGGATCATGAAACACTATGATCCAGAAAAGTCTCAAATCGTTATACTAGAGAGAGGAAAGATACCAGTGGACGCAGACAGTGTGCAGAGGATATGGGGTTTGCCCAATCGAGGCAGGAAAGTATGCTTTGAAATGAATCCAGATGTTATAAGGGAATTCAACAGTATTTTCAAGATCGAGGGTAAAAACGCACCTACTTTGACTTCATGGTGCAAAAGGATTGAAAAGATGAATGGGGCACATGATGACGATTTCCTCCGTGCTTGGTTGGCTGTTGCATTCTCATGCTTCCTTGCTCCAACAACAAGCTTGAGCATCTCACCAAGGTGCTATACTGCCATCATGCACACAAGTGCTATAAAGGACACCAACATATGCGACTTTGTTGTTGACCAACTAAGGTTGGCATTCATGGGATTTGGTGAGAAGAAGAAAGCAGTTTGTTGCTGCGTCTTCCACCTAGTTGTAAGTACACAATTTTTTTTTCTGAAGAAACTCATGCTTTACCCTGTTATCTTCCTCTGATTGTTTTGCAATTCAAAACATTTTATTTTACAGATTTTGTATCTTGACTCGTTGGATGTCGATGAGCCAATACCCGCTACACTTCCAAGGGCACCAATTTGGAATGATGATCTAATAGCAAAAGTCATGAAGAAAGACAAGAAAGGACCAGGAGTGTACGGCAAGCTACGAGTGAGTAATTTTGCAAGTTGCTTTTTTGTTCAAGAATTACTTAATGTAGAAAACTCACATTAATATAAGGGCAGCAAGTTATGCTAGAAACAGTAACATGTTATCCTTTTTCCTATCCTTTTCTGTATACTTTTTTTTCACTGTCCTTTTCTCTTAATGCATTCTTTGCCAAACACATTTTTACAAGTCTTTTGGCAAGTTGTATTACAAGGACTACCATAACTTGCCTGTGGGGGGAAGCATCTGACTATGTTGGGGTAGTGGGGTATTTTTTGTGGAGGGCCAAGTGTTTCTTACCACACAAAGAAGAAGGCAGTTATATTACAAGTTCTTTGTCATGGAAATCATGACAACAAAATCCATAGAAAAAACACTGGCAACTTACACTATAAGGACCAGCATAACTTGCCTGTTTTATCAAGTGTTCATATTCATGCAAGATATTCACACTGGCCTTCTAGTTTTAATGATTGGGATCATGCCAAAATCCATAGTAAAATGTTTGCAACCAAATCACGCAGTCCCCTTTGAAATCATACTACTTTACGTTTTTTTTCCATGGACGGTGTTCATTCATGTTGTTTTTCTTTGTCTTTTTTGATGAAAAACAGCTCAAAACTGAATTCTCACGCTGCCCAAATGACAGTTTGTTTGGAAGTTTGGATCATGTATCAAAATTTGTTGCTGCTAGGTTGCCCGAAAGCTAAGACAGCTACGTAAGTGAAAATGGAGAGAAAATCCCTTCTGTTTCTTTTTCCTCTCCTTTTTTCTGTATTTTTTATTCTGATGTCAATGTTTATCTGATGCCCATTTTTCTCCTTTTCTTGTTTTGTCGTTCACAGAAGCAAAACCGGATAACAGGACTGGTCCATGAGATGTGCACTGAAATGTCACATGCTGTTGGGAAGTTTGTTATCGGCTTAGGTAAACTCGATGAGGAGGAACCTGGCACTAGCCGGAACATGGACAATCCACCACGCGCAACTGAACAACACAGCAGTCAGAGGAAGCGAGCAACGCCAAAAGTGACTCACCACAACTCAAGTGAGGACAAGGAGTCATTCAAGTCAGATTAAGAGAGTGAAGATGAGGACGAGAGCGAAGATAAGGAATCAGAATCAAGTAGTGACAACTCAAGGGATGGAAGCGAGGATGGTGGCCCAGGTGACGATGACGATGATGATGATGATGATAGTCATCAAGGAGGCAATGTCAGTCACAGTTCTGCGGAGGAGGTTGACGAGGATACTGAGGAGACACATAAATCAACATAAAATAAGGACGACAATGATGACACCATGTATGGAGGGAATGACAGTGGCACCCAATGTGATGAGGGACATAAACACCAGGTTGACGCACAGCGTAACCGCGAAGCCGATGATGATGAAACAGAGGAAGATGATGAAGCTGAGGACGGCCAGGAACATGTTGAGGAGGGAAGTGCCAAGAGAAATGATGATGGAAACAGAGATGACGAGGACCACTATGGAGGTGGCAATGTAGGAGGGTACAATAGGAACAACACTTCTGATGGAGATGAAGGTGGAGGAAGCTCAAGCAGCAGCAAGGATGATGATAGTGCATCAAATTTCTGCATCAAGCTGAGTGATGGCAAACAACAAGGAGGTGCTTCAGAAACATTTTCACTTCGAGATATTGTCAGGATGGAATTCAAGAAGAAGTGGGACCCTTTCCGAAATCAACTTGAGACACCTAAAGTTTGGGATGGGCGAAATATTCAGTCATATACCAAGTTGTTATTCCAGCAGATGTTGTTAAACAATGAAGAAAAATAAGTAGGCATCAAATTTGATCATGAGGAGATATGCCCTCCCAAAGCACGGAAAGAACTCATGCAAGAAATTTGCGGAATAAAACAGTCAGAACCAAATTCAAGAGATTGTTCACACAAAGTTCTACCCCCAATGCAACCAAGGAAGCAAAAGAGAGTGTCATTCAACCTGGTCCCGAAACCTGCTGTCCCTGTAGAAAACAGGCAAGTCCCCAAGGCACTGATATCAACACTCAAACCTAAGGGGCAAACTCAAAAAGTTCAAGAGGCAACTGAGGTGACAAAGACAGCAAGTCTAGCAAAAGGTGAGGCAACTTGCATGGTTATGCAGGCAAGTCAAAATTCAAAAAAATCAGGGACTGCACACTTATCTTCTGCGCATCCAGGAACACATGAAGTAAAAAAAGATCATTTTGACAAGATTCCAAAAATATTTGAGCCAATGACATTGGGAGAGAAGATCAAGCAAGCAAGTCCAATGGAAAACTTGCCCACCACAGCAATTAAGTCGCTTTGTAGTAACCCACAACATGACACCTTACCAGGCTCTGGTGGAAATCAAGCAAGCAAAGTGGAGGTGTTGCCTACAAGGAGTACTCATGTCGTTTTGCAAAGGGTTGATGGAAAACAAACAGTACCAAACGAGAACTTGCCAAGGTCTCCTGCTGATTTGCCTACAATGACAGCTGAACTTGCCAGGGAACCTAATATTGGTGCAAACAAGGAGAAGTGCCCATCGGTGCCACACCACGAGCAAAATGTTGATACAGTTAAGATAAATGAAATCTTAGCAAAGTGTGCTATTCCAACAGATGCACACATCCACATTGCAGGACGGAGAATAGTTGAAGAGTCAACCAAGGGGCTTCAGAGCACAAGGGTGTCAGGGACATGGGATGAGTACTGTCCAGCACCCAGTTTTGGGCTGATTTTGGAGGAGCTGGAACCAGGTCTCGAGGAAAGAAACAAGGAAAGCATACATTTGCAGGCTGTTCTTGATGCGCAAGCAGGGGAAGTCGCAACAACAAGCACAACAAAAACAATAAACCTCGAGGATGATGAATGGGATGCAGAGCAAATAGAGGCAGCGTGTGTTGAAGCAGAGAGAAGGTCGAAAGAATTTGTTGGGCAATGTGCTGATGGTACCTTGTCACCAACTAACTTCAATACGCCAGAAAGAGTCCCCACCAAGACTGATGATGGATCAGGTGGCAAATTTTCAAGCAGCAGTAGTTCAGGGGAGTTAATTACCAATCAATATGAGAGGAGGGTCATAAGGCCGTCTGCACCTTTGAGGTCACCTTTCTTGGACCTTGACACCAAAAAGGAATTCTATTGCAAACCCGAAGTCAACCGTTTGTATGCGTCTGTTATTTTGCATGCAAGGATCTGTGTAGAACAATCACCCGACAATGACATCGGGTACGTACTCAAGTTTCATCATTGTTTTTCTCAAGCAACTTCAATGCTCATGTCTCAAGCAACTACAATGCTTTTGTCTTGAATGCTGCAGCCCAAATGTCATCGATTTCAATGGGTACTTTGTAACTGCGAGGGAGCTTGCAGAGTCAATGAAGTGTGACGGTTTTGTCCTTTTGCATGTCTTCGAAGTTGGCTTACAGTCTATGATACATAACTTGCCACCAGACTCAAGGAAAGTTATCATGCCAGTTAGATTCTCGGTACGAGAAGCACACATACTAGTGTTCTATTTTTGTGCATTCCTTTTCACCCTTTTATATGAATTTTTTTCAATTGTTTTACTTTTCGTGTACAGGTGAGGCTACAACAGATGGATTGGAACACACAAGAGATTACTTCCAAGTTCAAGAAGTCAAATCACTTGGACCGAAAAGACATGGTGAGTGCAATAACATAATGGATTTTTGAAAAACTTGCCCATCTATTCAAACTAGTTTTTGACTCCCTTTTGCAATTTTTTTGTTGGGCAGAATGCCTCCTTTTTTAACCAATACTTGCCTAAACTAGAGATGCCGAATTGCTTTTCCCTTTTTGGCAGAAACCACAAGTTATGCTGTGGTTTTCACTATCCTTTTCTGTATACCTTTTTTCACTGTCCTTTTATCTTAATGCATTCTTTGCCAAACACATTTTTACAAGTCTTTTGGCAAGTTGTATTACAAGGACTACCATAACTTGCCCGTGGGGGGAAGCATCTGACTATGTTGGGGTAGTGGGGTATTTGTGGAGGGCCAAGTATTTCTTACCACACAAAGAAGAAGGCAGTTATATTACAAGTTCTTTGTCATGGAAATCATGACAACAAAATCCATAGAAAAAACACTGGCAACTTACACTATAAGGACCAGAGACTGCCAAGTCCCTTTTTGGTAGTACTTGCATCATCTACAACCATAGATCTTACTAGCTTTTTTAGAGAACCTTTTTTTAGCCCCAAGTGAAGTTGCCAAGTTATTTATAGAAAAAACAGTGTGCCTTCTTTTTTTTCATTTAGCATATTGATACAGCATGTCAAGTTGGCTTCCTCTATTTCAGCATCTCACCTTTTTTCTCTCAATTTTTTGAATGTACAGATTATGTTCCCTATATTAGAGAATCTTGATCCAGCAAAACCAAAAACAGGGAATCATTACTGGGTCTTTAATCTGAACATAAGAGACAAGAGGTTTGAAGTCCTTGATTCATGGAGGACACTAGATGACTGTGTTTTGAACAAGAAAGCTAGGGTGATAGCAGCAAGTGTTCGCAGTCTCTGGGATCACCACTATCGCAACTCGCATGTTGTGCTGGATGACTACCCACTGGTCAACATTGATGTTCCAAGGCAAAGCAATCAGTAAGTAGCTTTTTTCAACTCCAACTTCTGAAAACCAGATTTTTCCTACCTTTCTATACATATTTTTTGCTTTCTTTTTACTAGTTCCATTTTTTTGTTCATTGGTTCAACAACAGCATTGACTGCGGCATTTATGGCCTCATGAACACACGCAAATGGGTTGCCAGGGCTGTTCCAAATTATGAACCAAGCGATATACCAAATATCAGGAAGTAGTTGACCAGCATGTGGGTTTCATCTACACACAACAAAGCTCCTTGGAAGGATATTCTGGAGCTCTCGTAGGGTATGTTGACAGCACCCTTTTCCTTTTCATCTTTTCACCCGCATTATTTTTTTGAACATGGTAATTGAAGATATACATGCAAGTCACCATCGAAATGCAAGCAAAGAAACGCCATTTTTTGTCCGGATTGTACCGATTTGATATAAGGGCATCATATTAGCATGAACTCGCCTGACCATCATATAGGTTAGAAGCCAAACATACTGTCATCCGAAGCTTTTTTTATCTGATTTTTTTGTGTAATTAGCATGCTTCAACATCATATAGTTGCTTTTGCTTGACCATTTTTTTAGCAGCTTCTAAATAATTTACTAGATACTTTTGTGTCGCGAACGCCTAATGCTAATGGTCAGACAAGTTCACGCTAACTGTCAGGCGAGTTCATGCTGTAGATCAGACAACTTTTGGCATGTGTTTTTTCTGTCATCTATAATAGAGAACCGTCCTGCTGGGGGTCAGGCAAGTTCATGCTAACGGGTCAGGCAAGTTCATGCTGTAGATCAGACTACTTTTGGCATGTGTTTTTCCTGCGACCTACCAGAGAGACCGTCCCGCTGTGGTTAGGCAAGTTCATACTAACATTCAGGCAAGTTGATAACAACGGGTAGGCAAGTTCATACTTGATGTTGTAGAATTAGACCCGTTTACTGGGTATGAGTTTTTGGGACGAGGCAAGACCATGCTAAAATGGTCAGGCAAGACCATGTTGTAGGATTAGATATACATGCAAGTCACCATCGAAAATGCAGGGAAAAAACACCACTTTTTCCTGATTTTCGTAGGTACTACTATGTGCAAAACAAAGGCAAAAGATGCATCATGCACAAAAAAATCACCAAACAGAAGCAAATATATAGTCTTAAGTTTTTGCCCATGTTTGGGTAGCGCTAAAATAGGTTGCACAAATGCATTTCATGACTTTTTCTTCACTATAGAATGACCAAAAAACATGGTCCATCTTTTTTTGCCTCTTCACTAGCATTCCACCGCTTGTTTTTGCTTTCTCCCCTTGCCCTTTTCACACCAATCTTGCCTCGCAGTTCGCTGCATTGTGGTCAACAGAACCGCAGAAACTACACTTGTTCTTCCTTTTGGGGTGCAGTTCTAGCGCTGATTCGATTCGTTTAGATTTCGCTCTCCCTTTGGTGCTGGACTTTGGCGGGTCCCTCGGAATAGGTGGAGGAGCTGCAGAACCACCAGGGGCATCAGGGTACGGTGCAACACCAGCACTTGCCTGCCCAGTGCTTCTTGATGGTGGCGGTGGAGGAGCACCAGCAGTTGTTTGACCATGCCCACTTGGGGCGTCAGGGTACGGTGCAACACCAGCACTTGCCTGCCCAGTGCTTCCTGATGGAGGCTGTGCACGAGCCCCAAACGGCGGCGGTGGAGGAGGGCCACCAGCAGTTGTATGAGGATCCGTGCGTATAGCACGCGTAGGCGCCGAGGTTTTCTTTTTCTTGGATAATTTTAGGTGCGCAAGCTCTGTGCGAGCTGCACGCATATGCTTCTTCAGAACCTCTGCAGCAGCATCGGATACACATGCAACTTTAGCCAAGCTTGTAAAATCCATCTGCAGGTTTTTTTGTCGCACTAGCCTTTTTGACAAAGGTGGCATTTCATCCTGTGGCACTTCCGCGTTGGTGGGCACACCAGGAACTGCCAGGGGAGTCCACCTACGAATGATGTAGTGCGCTGGTATTACATCCACTCCAAGGTGGGTAAATACCTTCAGGATATGGCAGCAAAGGATACCATCTTTGTCCATCTTGCAGCACTCACAAAAATAGTTGCCTGCATCACTTTCCACTGATACAAAATAGTGCCTGAATCCATATTTTGCAACCCACTCCCGGTTAGGCTCAAGCTCATATAAATGTGGACCACGGGGGTGTACATTGTACCTTCCAATCATCTCAAACTCATCCCGAAGCTTCCTGTACAAGTCTCTTGTGTAGGCTTCATATGCTTGCTTTTCGATGGGGAAATGTGACCACAATTCAGTTTCCAAGTGCTCTGTCCTATAATCTTGCGCACCCTCCCGGACAAGCACATGGGTTTGAATCTTCTCATATTGCTTCACAAAGTTTAGGATAGAACCGTGCGGGTTCACATATCGCTTGAGGACAGCGTTGAACCCTTCGCTTCGTTGTGTTGATTGCAAGAATGGGAAGAACCTACGCTTGAAGTAGAACGGCACCCATGTTTGACGGTACTCATAGAGTTTGTCAAAGTGTGTGCCATTTGCAGCCTGATATTTGGTCATTAGAGCAGCCCAACTTGCCTCAAATTCTTCTGGTGTGAAGCTAAAGTCTACACACTCGTTGAAATCCTTTGATAAACCAGGGTTCCTGCCCAACATTGCCCCAAGCTTCTCTTGAGCTTTTTTCATTATATGCCAATGACATCGCCGATGCACACTTGTAGGGAAAATGTTCTTAATTGATTCAGCCATAGCAATATCTTGGTCAGTTATGATGTTGTCAGGAGCTCGGCCATTCATTGCTTCAAGGAATGCACCAAACAACCAATCAAAGCTCGTTTCCAATTCTTGCCTAACAAATCCACACCCCAACATGAATGACTGCCCGTGGCGGTTAATGCCAATGAACGGTGCAAACGGCATGTTATACATGTTTGTCATGTATGTCGTGTCGAAGGAGACACAATCATGGTAAGCCTCAGCATACGCTCTGCGAGCTGCTCCATCAACCCAGAAAATATTGACAACCCTATCCTCCTCATCATATTTGACCTTGTAGAAAAAAATCAGGGTCCATTCTCTGTTGATCCTTGAAGTAAGCAACTGTCTCAATCATATCTCCTTCCCTCGTTGCCATCTTGTTCAAGCCGGATTTTAGATTTGATATTGCTTTAGTTGCATAAGGCACGATTAGCTCTGACCCATAAAATTCAGACATGATGTTCATCATACGCCCTGCAACAAATACATGAAAAAAATCAGGCTTTGTTTGCATGAAGAAACACAAAGCAAGCTAGTTATTAAAATTACTAACTACCACAGAAACTCGTGAAGTTGCTTACACTACAAGAATCACAAGTTGCCTACTTTCTTATACAAGAACTTGCCTCGCCTCTAGGATGCCAAGGGTTTGTTTTTCCTTTTTCTATAGGTTGTACAATGGGCTAAAATAGACTGTTTTCTTACATGGGACGCAAAGGTAAACACAATAAGTATGTGCAAGCAACTTGCTTAAAACAGAACAAGCAACTTGCAGGGAGCAAAGAAGGCAACTCCGTGTAAATTATTTTTTCAGAGGACCCACAAAGTTTGCCTACTTAATTGCAAGCAATTCTGTAGAAACCACAAAAAGTTTCCCATGTGATACCAGATTAGTTGGCAAAAACAGGAACTAAGTACAAGCAACTTGCAAAATAATAACAGGCGACTTTATGAAAAAATTCTCCTAAGAAAACAGAGTTTTTTTGGTTGAATGTATGCACAGACCTGTGGTCAAATTACAGTTATGAAGATTCTTCAGGAATAGTTTTTCTTCCGGAGGAATCCCTTGATGTGATCGGAGGTACTTAGTTAGTGATGGTTTGTCAACCAATGCATGATTGTGTTCACGAACAAAGAAAATCACCTCCCACCGGCTGTCCATTAACTTCACAACCATTCTTGCTCTGCACCCTGTTTGGACTATTGTATCTCGCTTTCTTTTCTTAGGTTTCTTCTTCTTTTTACACTCATCATCAAGGAAGACAATCTCGTCATCCTCAACATCATTGCCATCTGCAGGCAAATCTTCAATCACATCTAGGACAGGGGCAGTTTCCGCACCTCCGTCATCAACTTTCGGTTTTCGGTATTTGTTGCAAACAAATTGTTGCTTTTCCAGCAAACCAGATTTTGTTGATTTCCTGGAAGTGTTCATCTTGATTGAAAACCCAAGTCGGAGAGCATAGGCATTATAGTGTTCTTTTGCACCCTCGAGAGTATCAAACCTCATGCCTATGAAAGGCTCTTTTGGTTGTGACCAAGCTTCATCATCATTGTCATTTCCCACAACACCCTGTCCAATAGTTCCACCTGTCTCTCCAATTGTGGTGGTGTCATCAAAAGTATCACCTTCTGTCTGCATAGCTTCTTCAGGTGCATCAAGAGCATGTTGGGTGCTGATGGGATTAGGCGATTCCCCTACAACTTCATTGTAGACACCACCAGGTAGTGGGGCATTAGGCTGCGTGCAGTACATGGGGTCTTCAACTCCAATTCCACCCGTAAAACGCACTTCAAAATGACCATCATCATCAGGCATTTCCTTTAAGTCAATCATCTCCACCCTGTTTTGACAAAAAGGAAATAATGATTGTACATGCAACTTAATAAGGCAACTCTAGAAGCAAATGTTCAATACAGATTTGATGCAATAACGAATGTTCATTTTCTGTTTTTGCACTAATATCTTTCAATGCCTTTCATTCTGCAACAGCAGCTCTTTTTAATGTTTTTTCTGTTTATCCTTTGTTCTTTTATCAGGAAATGCGAAAAAGCGAAAGAGATGGTTTATGATTCTCCATTTTCTTCGTGTCTGAATGAAGTTATAGTGGCAGATATATGAACAAGGCAGAAGAATACTATGTAGTCTTTCTTATACTATTATGAAGTTCACTTGCCTAATGTCTCATAACTCTCTGGTTCACTTCTGCCAAAGTTCTATCTGGGGTTGCCACAGGTTTTGTATACATGATTCACAATTACTGAAGCACCGTTTCTTATTGGTAGTAAGGTTGTGAAGTTGGCAAGGAAGTCGAAAAGAAGGCAACTTATTAGGTACTTCTCTCCACCCATCTCTCATGCTACATATCTTTTTCTGCATTACTGAATAAAAACTTCTTTGTTTATAGCACTTGCCTGCAGTAGAAACAGGACTTGCCTACATTTGTATTACAGTACTTGCCCACATTTTTTATCTCATCAACTTGGCTAGCCCCACTATACATGAATTTTTACATCTGATCTTGAATTTTTTTCACAATGCCCAAAAGAAGGCATCTTATTAGGTACTACTATCTGTTCTAGAACAAGACTTGCCTGCATTGCATTACAGCACTTGCCTGAACTAGGACAAGACTTGCCTACATTACATTACAGTACTTTGCCCAATTTTTTTACACTACAGCAATTGCCTGCGAAAAGAACATGATTTGCCTACATTTTCCCCCAAAACTAGTGCAAATGCATACATCCCAACAAAAACTAGGGGGGGAAACAGAACTTGCCTGCAGATATAACTCAACTTGCCAACCCTGTCGACTCAACTTGCCCACAAGCATGTGTTTTTTTGGAACAACACCTGCTTTTCCAGATCTGAGTCTTTTGCTAACCATGTGGATGCTAATTCTCTACAATTCCTATGCTTTTTTGACCTTTTTTTGTCCCTCCTATGTCTTATGCTTTTTTTGACTTGCAAATCCTTTTTTTTGGTGCAGCAAAGAGGTTGGCCATGGGGGGAAGGATGAACATACACTTACCAGCAGATGTAGGAGAAGGCAGAGCTAACAGGGGAGGAGGTGTGGGGCAAGAGTTTCCTGGTAGGTGCTGTTGGATTTTTGGGGCTGGATCAAACTTCAGCTGTAGCCATGGAGTTCTGGATCTAGTGTCAATGGCGTTCTTGGGGGGGAAACGAGGGGACGAAGAAGGGAGCCACCGCGACAGGTTGGGGAGAAAAAGGAGGATGAAGGAGGCGCCCACCAAGGGCTAGCGTAGGACCAACGCGCAATGTGTTGATTGGAGGGGGTGGATAGCGTAGCTAGGCATGTGCGGGGAGGAGAATCCCCTATTTCCTTTTCTGTTACGACAGCTGGCAGGGGGCTGTCTCCCTTGCCTTTTCTGGGCGTGCGCCCAGACCAACCAACGAGCCAATGGGTGCTGGCGAGCAACGTCCCTTGTCTTAATGCTATGATGCAAAATCCACTTCAAAAAAGGAAAGATTTTGTCCCATGTGCAATTATTTTGTGTGTTCAAATTTTTAAAAAAGTCATAACTTTTGAACGGAGCATCAAAATTATGATCCGTTTTCACGGTTAGATTCTTGGTGACGAGCTCTTCAAAACTAGATCCCATATTGATATGTTTCAATGAACTTTTTTTCTTCGGGCAATTTTGGTGTCACGGGGAGGCAACTTTTGTACTACCGTAGGCAACTTTCAATTAGGGTGTGCACCATCGTCATCTATCATATAGATGTTCTTTTGAGTTGGTTATAATGACTACCAAATTGCCTAGCGTCATGTGTAAGTTGCCTACCATGACTAGCTATCAACTTTGCTGTTATATGAAGCACTTGTTGCCAGGTTGCCTATCATGACTATATATCGACTCAATGCTCTTACAAAGTTGGGTATCATGATTGTCAAGTTTCCTGGCGTCAACTATGAAGTTGCTTTTGATGAACTTATTTTTTCAAGCAACTTTGTTGCCACATAGAGGCAACTTTTGAACTACAGTAGGCAACTTTCACCCCCGATGTTCTTTTGAGTTGGCTATAATGACTGCCAAATTGCCTAGCATGACGTATAAGTTGCCTAGCGTCAATTATGAAGTTGCTTTTGATGAACTTATTTTCTCAAGCAACTTTGTTGCCACATAGAGGCAACTTTTGAACTACAGTATGCAACTTTCACCCCGATGTTCTTTTGAGTTGGCTATAATGACTGCCAAATTGCCTAGCATGACATATAAGTTGCCTAGCGTCAACTATGAAGTTGCTTTTGATGAACTTATTTTCTCAAGCAACTTTGTTGCCACATAGAGACAACTTTTGAACTACAGTAGGCAACTTTCACCCCGATGTTCTTTTGGTTGGCTATAATGACTGCCAAATTGCCTAGCATGACATATAAGTTGCCTAGCGTTAACTATGAAGTTGCTTTCGACGATCCTTTTTTTCTCAAGCAACTTTGGTGCCATGAAGAGGCAACTTTTGATTAGGTTACTAATGTTCTTTTGAGTTGGCTACCATGACTATCAAATTGTCTAGCATCACGTGTAAGTTGCCTACCATGACTACCCATCAAAGTTGTTGCTACATGACCCACCTTGTTTCTTATCATGACTACCTATCAACTCAATGCTCTTATAAAGATGGCTATCATGACCTCACATTGCTTAGCGTAACCAATGAAATTGCTTCTAATGAAAATATTCTCAAGCAACTTCGTGCCACGGAGAGGCAACTTTTGTTTTACAGTAAACAACTTTCTCTTAGGTAGTGTATCATGATCACTTATCATCAAAATGTTCTTTTGAATTGGCTACGATGACTACCAAGTTGCCTACAATCACCTATAAGTTGCCTACCAAGCTGCCTACCATCACGTGTAAGTTGCCTACCGTGGCTATCTATCAACTTTGATGCTACATAACGCACCTCGTCACTAAGTTGTCTATGATAGCTACATATCAAATCAATGCTTTTATAAGTTGTCTATCATGAACGTCTACTTGCCTAGCGCCACCTATGAAGTTTCTTTTGATGAACTTTTTTTCTTGTCAGATATACAACTTTGGTGGACAGGAAGGCAACTTTTGAAATAAGATAAGCAACTTTCGGTTAGGTTATGTATCATGGTCGCCTATCAGCCCAATGTTCTTTTGAGTTGCCTAATATGACTAACAAGTTGTCTAGTATCACATGTAAGTTGCGTGCCATGACTACCTATCAACTTTGGTGATACATAAAGCACTTTGTTGCAATGTTTCCTATAGTGACTACCTATCATCACAGTGACGGTCAAGTTGATTAGCATCGCATATTAAGTTTCCTTCAACAAACTATACTACATATCAAATCAATGCTTTTATAAGTTGACAAAAGGAAAGGGCAGCCTCCCTACTGACACATACTTGCCTAAGTGTTGGTTACAACTTGCCTGATCACATAGAAAAATTTGCCTAAAGAAAAAATAGCTACTCATGCTGATTATTCACTTCGATTGGGTTACCTAGTGCGAAGCAACACACACCAGTCTGCATCATAAAACAAAATGAAAAATGGGCACAGTTCAGAATGCACCACGAGTTCTACTTCTATTACAGATACAAAGCCAGTTTAGAATTTACAGCGAGTATACGAACGGTAGAACTTCTCGAATTCCTTCACTGCGGGAGCACACTCCACCTTCTCAAGCAACACTCACCACCTAGCAAAAAAGTGCCATGCATCAATCACACAGGCAATACAGATAGGTTCTGAAAACTGCACATTTCACAAATCTTTTCTTCTTCAATCTCATCTGTGGTCAGGCCCTTGTTTTTGAGGAAGGGGAGGAACTTGATGGCGTTCTGGACGTACTTCCCTCGACGGCTGCGTCTGCAGCAACGCCTTGAAGGCTAGCTGCGGCTGCATCTCGCCATCGTCGGCGTCGGCTGTTGCTAGGTGCGACGGCCGAGCATTTGCTGGGTGCGACGCTCATCTTCGGGAGTAGGTAAGAGGAGGAGGCGGCGGCCGGGGTTGTGCTTGGTGTGGCGCGCGGCGCCGGGAGGAGGATCGGGGGGCAGCCGCTTAACCAGGAGGAGGAGCACGACGACGGAGGGATGCGTGGCCTGGAGAAGGAGCGGGCGGCGGACACATCTCATGGGAGGAAGTGCAGGGCGGCTGGTGGTGGAACGACGAGCAGGTGGGATGAGTGGATAAGGTGCGGGAGGTGGGCGACGCGTATGTTGTTTTGTCGATATGCGTGCGCTCGGGACGACTATCTGTTGATGCTAAGTGTGTTCGGTTTATTCGGTTTACATGGTTCAATTTATACGGTTTTTCAGTTTGTACGGTATTAATACTTTGGTAAATATGGTATGAAATTAAAATACGGTTCGGTTTCGGTATATACCAAATTATTTCGGTATGGTTTCGGTATATACCATAAAAACCAAAGTTGACGCGAATTTGGAAATGATGTAATAATAATTAGCAAATTTATGACTCAAAACATATACTATTCTACACAAATAGTATATGACTATATATACAAGTATATATGCATGCATTGATTCATCTGTTGATGGTTATGGACGTGCTTAGCATTTTAAAAATAGAAAAATGACTATGTTACAAGAAAAAAGTACGTGCTTAGTAGTGCATTTGACTCATGTACAAAAAAAATGGCAACTTGTATGGTTGTTCATCTCAAGAAATATAAATTTATGTTTTACTTCGGTTTATTCGGTTAACCGTTCGGTTTTCCGGTATATACCATAAAAAACTAAGTTCAAATTGATATGAAAAGTTCATACCATACGGAAATCAGAAACCATAAAAACCATAAAATTGGTTCGGTTCGGTTTATTTTCGATATGGTTTTTTTGTTCGGTTTTTAAATCCACAGAGTGACCAATGGCAAGGCCGAAATTGCGGCCGAATCCACGGGTGTGTGCGACGTACGTACGGCCGTGGGTGGGGCTCATGTTGATGGCAGCGCACCGAAGGAGGCGCGAAGTTGAAGGGCGAACTCAGGATGGATGGGTGGTTGGGACGAAGCAGCAGTGGGGATCCAGACATTTCCCCCCTCGGCCTCTTCCTCTCCTCTCCCACCCTATTTATACCGGCTTCCGCCCCCCGCGATTGCACACCCACCGCCGGTTACGTGCGCCTCGATCGCCACCGCGACAAGCCGCAGCAGCAGCGAGAGAGACCGATCGACCCCGTTTCCTTGCCGGAGCGCCGCCGGGGAAGGCGAAGATGTCGTGGCAGACTTACGTGGACGAGCACCTGATGTGCGACATCGAGGGCCACCACCTCGCCTCCGCCGCCATCCTCGGCCACGACGGCACCGTCTGGGCCCAGAGCGCCGACTTCCCGTCGGTACGTCGAACCCACTCGTTGCTATTTGGCGCCTGCATGAGCCATGCATGCGCCGACGATCTCTGACATGTTTGCATGCGTGATCCAGTTCAAGCCGGCGGAGATGGCCAACATCATGAAGGACTTCGACGAGCCGGGGACCCTCGCCCCGACCGGGCTGCTACTCGCAGACGCCAAGTACATGGTCATCCAGGGTGAACCTGGCGCCGTCATCCGCGGCAAGAAGGTAACCATTCATGCACGTCGGACCCTTCTCATCTCTGCCCTCACCGACCAAACCGAACGTAAAATCAATCGCCGTTGGATCGGATCCGTTCCGTTCCGTCCGTGATCGCAGGGCGCGGGAGGCATCACCCTGAAGAAGACCGGGCAGGCACTGGTGGTCGGCATCTACGACGAGCCCATGACCCCGGGGCAGTGCAACCTGGTGGTGGAGAGGCTGGGCGACTACCTGGTAGAGCAGGGCATGTAGACGACGACGACGACCACGCCACGCCGCCGCAGCACCAACAATACTACCGGCCAAAAGACACAGTAGATCTCCACGCGCACGCATATGGGATTGTGGTTCAATTTCTCTCGCATCCTCCTCTAATCCTCTCTCCCTGTACCGGCAACTACTTACCACCCCTCTTGATTCATCCGCGATATTTTTTCCCCTTGTTTCATGATGATGAGCCGTTCGTTTCGGCTAATAATTTTGATTTTTCTCTCCTATACGTATCGTTTTGGTCATTTGGGTTGCCCGTTTGAGTTGTGGATCCGGAACAATATATATATGTGATTGCCATTGGTATTTTGCAATATACGAGAATATTTATGTGTATTCCATCGTGTGGTCTGCCTTTTTTTAGCTGTCTGCTTCAACTCCATATACATCGTTCCTATTCTGCTCCTGCAGGATCGTTTGAAGAAAAAAGCAAACAATATATATTTTTTCGGTTATGCAAGAAAAAAAAAGATATTCACTGAGGAATCCACTCAAATTTGATGCGCATAGACTCTTTATTGGGCTTATTAACAGGCCATAGCCATTTTCGGCGGGGGGACGAGCCACATAAAAGATTCGTTCGATCAAACAATTTAGTCCACATGCTGCCCGATGGCCTCCAGCGGACCAGCCCAAAAACGCAATTCCCTCGAAGAATGTAAAAAAAAACATGAATTGCAATGTTGTGGGCCCAAAAACTGCTCCCGCCTCTCCCAACAAATAGACAAAAAGACATAAAAATGCACTAGACTGAAAAAAAAACTCCCCAAAAATAATCTACGACAGATTAAAAAAATCTTTAGTTGTCAAGATATTATGAAAACAAAAAAAAACCACAAAAATGTATTTATAGAATAGAACAAAAAGATTTCTACAAAGTTTGACATTGGTGATGTACAACAAAATTCTGAAAATGCCATATCAATAGATCGAATTTTCTTAACTTTGCCATCTTTAATACACCAATTTACTTGCATTTTTCTTACACACAACCAGGAAAGGTAAAAACATAGAGAAAATTGTCATCGCAAAATTTAAATTTTGCCATGGTAAACTCGATGAATTTTCCATAGAATATAATATAAATTTGCAATAGTCAAATACAGCAAAAACAACATACACAGGAAAACTGCCATGGTATTAAACGAGAAAACATGGCAAACCTTGATGGAAAATGTTCTATATATCATGGTTAGTTAGCAAAAAAGTTTATACTTATAATTAAGGATTTTGTTTAAGAAAAGGTTTTGTTTCACAATGGTTTTGTGTTTTGGCGGTTTTATGTACATGGTAAAAATCAGGAGGTGTTGAACATTATACATGGGTAGCATGGCAAAAAGTATAAGATTTTTGCCATGGCAAAAATTATTTCAGTGACATGGCAAAATTTATAGATTTTTACCATGGAAAAAATTGTGTTGGTGAAATGGAAAAATTGTATTGATAACAAGGCAAACATTATAAGATTTTTGCCATGGAAAAAATTTTGTTGGTGAAATGAATTTATATTGGTGTCATGGAAAAATAGTAATGACATTTTTGCCTTGGCAAAATTTGTGTTGGTTACATGGCAAAAAAATATTGGATTAAATACATTACAAAGAGTTTTAAAAGTCTTTTGCCATGGTAAAAAGTTTTAATAAATTATTAATTTCAATGATATTTGCCATGTGCAAAACATCTTAGAAATTTATGGCGGTTACAGAAAAAAAGAATCTAAGATTTGCCATCTAAGTAGTACACATGATGGCAACTGTAGAATATCATTGCACATTCACATGACACAAAAAGATTCATTAATTGTCATGTTGACGAACTGAAAATTTCTAAATTTGCCATGTTGTAAGAATGTTTGACCTCAAAAAATTCCATATCATTGCTGGACAACATGTTCAAAAAGTGCCATATATTGTAATTGCATGGCAAGGTACAGAATTTAAAAAATGCTCACACGGACAACTCTAGAAAAATGTTGTTACTGTAAAGTTGCCATGGCAATTGTAGAGAGACATATAATTCTAAGTTTTACCATCCGAGTAGCATGCATGATGGCAATATTTTTTTCCCAAAATCATGCCAAAAAACATCAAAAGGGAACACATGATATTCTCCATTGGTAATCTAGCAATTTCCATTTCAATGCAATCGATGTATGGCAATTTAATTCAGACGAAAAGAACAAGGGGAAGGGCAAAATAGTAGTCCTGGTATTGATCCTCTCCATCAGTAGTCTAGAATCTTCTGAATCAAAACAATTCTCAACTAGTTGAGCCTTGTTGAGAAATCAAGAGCTAGAAATACTTGCCGACAATGGACAAATATGATGGTACAACCAACCTTGAGAAATTACATGCACGCACCAACAATTGTTATGCTCTTTAGGTTTCTAGTCCCTCCGTTCCATATTATAAGAGCATTTTATGCTCTTATATTATGAGATGGAGGGAGTTGTTGTTTTTCTCATTATCTCAAAGAAAATAGTTTTTCTATTAATTTTTTGATTTAACTTTGACATATTATAGAAATTCAAGATTAAAATGGTTAAAAAATAGAAAAATATTTGTGATTAAAAAAATGTTTATTTTTATAAAATTCTCACAACAATAAGAAAATAGTCTCGAAAACACTTATTATTTTTCCCTTTTTTAATATTTCTTATAAATGAAGAAATTTTTAGTTTTTAAGAAATGTTCAAACGTATCCAAAAAATTTCCTCAGATTAGAATTATCCATCATTTTCAAAGAATAATCGTGAATTCCAAAAAGATCAAGTACTCCTAGAAAATGTGCTAGTGAATTAAAAAAATTATTAATTGTTAAAAAATAATTAAAATACTAGAATAAAAGGTAAAAAAGAGAAAACCCGTAAAACCAAAAAACAATTAGAAAGAAAAACCGGAAATAACCAATAAGTTGAATAAAAAGGGGAAAAAGAAACGGCGGAAGACAACCAGAAAATCGCTCGAGAAAGAGTCTAGCGTAAAGAAAATTGTCCGCTTGCTTCCTACTGGGACTGGCCCATCTTTTGTTTATGAACCAAGACCTTGGCCATTTTATTCGAAATCACTAATTAAGAAGCACTCATTGCAACATGTGAGTTTCTCTTTTTTTCGTAGATCCGTTTATTCAAAATGTTTTATCTCTGAAACTGTTCGTCCAGATCTTGATCCGCTTTTACCGTTGGATTTCTCGCGTCGAAATCTTTAAAGCTAGATCCCATGTTGTTAGTTTTTGACGAACTTTCTTTCATGAAAAAACAGATCTAAAACCAGATGTAAAAAACCGACTGGGAGCACTTTTTTCCCTTTCTGAAAAGAGGCATGACTATGCCTCTTGCTGAAGCAAATCTGTGTCTCTCGTGAAAAGGAAAAAGTAGAAAGCATTTTTTTTCCATTTTTGGGAGGCATGACCATGCCTCTCGTGAAAGAAAAAAAACGTGTTTTTTCTCGTTTTTGAGAGGCACGACCGTGCCTGGAAGCAAATCCGTGCCCCGGGTGGAAGGAAAAAAAATGACAACGTGTTTTTCTGTTTCTGAGACACGGCCGTGCCTCTTGGGTAAGCAAATACGTGCCTCTCGTGAAAGCAAATCCATGCATCTCGTGAAAGGAAAAAGGAAATGCGTTTTTTGCGCAATTTTTTTTTGTCCGAAACCCAAAAACCGGTGGAAGACCAAAAAAAACCAAAAAATCATCTAAAAGCCAAAAACGCGTGCGGAAAGATAGAAAAATAAAAATGGAAGAAAACACCCGGAGCGTGACACGTGACAGCGGTTGAGAGCGCACTAAATGGCGCGATCTCAACCCACCTCAAGTGACCCTTGGGAAGGCTCCCGAAAGAGGCCTCGTCAAATAGACGCTCCCTGTTTTTTTTAGGCAAGGCTCTGGCCCATCTAGCATCGTCTCCTTGTTTCGGCAGCCATTCTTATCAACTGTTTTGGGCTTTCACAAGGGCCTTATGGAAACAAATGTCAGGCCCAGTTACCTGCCTATTCTTTTTGTGCAACTGTGCTATGACATAATCCGCATTTCATAGTATTATATGATAATCCAAATTCTGCCAAGATTATTATTTTTTCAATTGAAGTGCGCTAAGACTTTGAGCATCAAGAATCTAGCCGACATTATTTGCTACACTTGTTGGCGGGGTTGGGCCTATGACCTATCCTCGTGACTTTTATGTTTCTCTAGGGTGCATTTGACAATAAAGTGGATTACTATAATTTTGCTTGTCCAACCAGTGTTTTCATATTTTTTTGTCCAACCAGTGGCATCCCTATGAGATGCTTCCGGATGGTGGAAAAAATGGGTGCATAAATGAATAAATGATGGAATGCGGTACATCAAGATTGAACAATAATTGAGTTCATTTATAATGGATCTCTGTGGTTTGATAGATTCATCATTCGTCTTTGAATGCATTTTTTAGAATGTTGGAAATAACCAGCGGGAATTATCTGGTGGGTGAAACAGCGAAAGCTTGGCCTCAACTTAAAAAAAAAATTGTGAGTGAAAGGTAAGCCTCCCCCTCCATTTTTTATTGAAAAATACACAACATTCATCTAATTCCTCGACTTAAATAACCAACAGCAACTATGTACTATCCCGCAAAAAAAGACAACAACTAGTACATGTACTACTACCTTGCAAAAATGTCTTATATTTTGATACGAAGGTAATATTATGGTTTACCTCGAATTGTCCATAGGGTTGTTGCATTACCTATCAGCAACACGTCGTGTGGTCTGACAGCAAACACACTATCAGCGATGTGCTGGTGTTGGACACACTGCTAAAGGGCAGATACATGTACAAGCACACTTGTTTCCTTTTGTCTGTTGATGAGAAGATCTTACAGATTTGTGCGCCCTGTAAAGAGCACAGGCACGCTTGTTTCTATGCTATCCGGTGAAGATTACGATTCGTTTTTGCTAATCTTGGGTTATCTTGGAATCTCGGTGGCCGTGATACCGTGAATTTGTGATGATCTGCACCGGTTCAGAAGATGCTTATTTGTTCAGTTTCTAATTCTCGGTAAGTGCTGCAACCAGGTACCAAGTTGTGTCTTGTTTGTGATGATCTCCACCGGTTCAGAAGATGCCTATTCAGTTTCTAATTCTCGGTAAATGCTGCAATCGGATACCATTGTACCAAGTTGTTTCTTGTTTACAGCTGTGCATGAGGCAAGTTGGTGATACTTTTTACGGTGATTTGTCAATTCATTAAGAACTGCACGCCGAGCTGTAGAACTTGTGCACATGCATGTAAGTATAGGCAGCAGGCGAGGCTAGCAGTGAGGCAAACTGCATCGAAGTTTTGATCAGCTGCCGGCCGGTGGTTGCTGCCTGCTACTACCCTAGTGGGCAGGTGGTAGTACGTACCGACCTCCGATCCCTTCGGCCTCTCGTTACCACAACATGAATATATCTAATATCTATGGTAGTTAACAGCTGAAGTTATCGATGCGACGATTCCATGGCACCTCCATCACCCAGAAAGTTATAGAACACAATGCTGAACTCCTATTGAGAAGCGTAGCCGTCCAAGGAGCAGCAGGATCTGATTACCGGAACCCTGGGCGGGCTCTGGTGAGAGCATCGGATATATGCATGGATCGCGACGATCGCCAACTGCGACGACCATGCACCACCACCCGCCGTATCTCCATGCCCGAACCACCAGCCGCAGGTCCCGACGGGTCAAGACGGCAGCAGCCAGCCCACGCACATGCGCTGCGTATATGTGCGCGCCGCGGCGGCACGCACCTAACGAACACGGCCACATGCAGGCGCAGAGGTCCCCTCCCGGCCGAGGCGGACGGACGGACATGCGTATCCCGCTGGGGATCTCGGCGCCCCAGCCCCGCCGCACGAGCTCCACGCCATTGCCAAATGGCAATGCCATTGCCATGCATGCATATCCTCCGTCCATTGGATCCCGCGTGATGCCAGCCGCCGCGCCGCGCAGGATTGCCAGGCAGGGCGCGGCGCGTGCATGGGGTGGCTCGCGGCCGGTCGCGCCTGTGCTGGCCGGCCGTTAAAACCGTTGCAACTTGCCTGTAAACTGAGTGAGGGGTAGCGGTGATTCGTATAGGATTCTAATAATCTGGGGCAGAGCTGCAGGGCCGCTCTCTTGTGTGATTCTGGCTACTAGCTAGGTCGCTGTCAGCTTGATCTGCTGATCGAGGGTGATTTGACGCCTTAGTTTACTGATCCCTGGTGATTGGAGGGCTTAATTTACTTACTGATGGCTGGTGATTTGACCTTGATCTACAGCACCTGCCACCCGCAATTTATGAGTATATATAATAGCTCTTTTTAGGGGCGAAGTATAATACTTGATCTGCTGTAATACTAAGGGCTCCTTTGATTTAAAGGAATTATTTAGAATTTTTGAAGGATTGAAATCCTTAGGAATTTTTCCTATGTCAGCCCTTTGATTTATAGGATTGGATCCCATAGAAATTTATTCTATGAAATCTTTTGTACTACATTTCATAGGAAATCTAACATCCACTCCAAATTTTTTTTACAATTCCTTTGTTTTTCATGTGGCATCAAACACTCTTTGCTAATCCTATAGGATTCAAGTTGACATGCCACTGCAATCTTATACTTTTCCTATTTCTACATTTTCAAAATCCTGTGAATCAAAAAGGCCCTAAACAATAGTGATCTAAAACGTCTTATTTTTGTAGAAATGTCTGTTGTATGGAATAGATGCACGTTGACGAGGATTCAGGTTTCTGGTGTTTGATCTTGTGCTATTCCTGGATCTTAATTCACCATACAATATTGGTCCTCGCGTTATGCAATATTTTGTTCATCTATACAACTCAAGGACAAGGTTCTAGACTAAACATGCATAAATTGATCAAACTTATAATAGAATAATCCTATGTGGCGACTTCAATATGTTCCTGCTTTGGCGATCGGCAGCACCATTGCTCTCCTCTCAGGTCTCACATGCAGTGGCCGACCGAGCTAAAGCAAGGTGCATTAGTTATACGTAAGACGATTTGATGGGCAGATCGAGAATGATGTGCTGATGAGACACCATCAGATTAGTCCAAGAGCTGCCAGATCAAGCATACGTCTCCCTCCAAGGAGGACTGGTAGCTTTGCTTCCAGACAAAAGACAGAGATCAGATTAGGTTCCTCATAGCGATACTCCCATGTGATTGACATGTCAAGCTGTCACCTGGCCACATTATGCATATCGCTTGTCAAAATCAAAACACAACCTAGCTTAGCTTAGGGCATTTTTAACCAATCCCTTATAACCGATTAGAGGAGTAAAATTTCTGTTTTACTTCTCTAATCGGCACCTGACCGATCCCTTATCCGTCGCGAGAGAGTAAAATTTTACTCCTCTCCTCAAACTTCTTCCTAGATTTACTCCACCGCGCGACGGCTGAATAAAAGCCGCGTCTCTCCCTTGTGTCGCTCCTGGCCCTGCACTTTCGCCAGCGACACTCCTGGCGACCCCTTGCCGGCCCCGCCGCTACCTCGTTGCCTCCCCCGTCCTGTTAGAATACACCTGTATTAGGATTATGACTCCTACACGATTTGTAATAAGGCTAGGTCAGATGCGGCTTAACTCTTATATATACTTCTTGTACCGGTATAATATTGCATTAACGATTATCCAATACAATTCTATATGGTACTATCATACTTTCGATCCTAGGGTATGGCTAACCCGCCAGCCCCGTCACCACTGCCGCCGCCCGGCTACTTCGAGCGGCGCGCTGCCATCGTCGCCGCGGCCACGGCCTCCTCCGTCTCTACCTCTACTCTAGCTATACCTCCAGCAATTCTCCCTTCCATCTCCTTCACCGACACCATCTCTGATATTAGCCCCTACATCCCCGTAACCCTAGACCTCGCTGCTCACAACTAATACCATTGGCGTCACCTCTTCGACGTCCACCTTGGGCGATGCAATCTCCGCTCTCACGTTACCGATGACTCTCTTCCTCAACTTCATGATCCGCAATGGGTCAAGAATGATCTCACCATTATTCAATGTATCTACATGCGAGTCTCCACAGAGATCTTCAATCTCGTCCACTGTGACGGTGCCTTCGCCGTCGATCTATGGGCGGCTCTTCGTCAGCTCTTTCAGGACAACATCGACGCTCGCGCCAACAATCTCCACATCGAGCTTCAGAATACGGTGCAAGGTGATTCACCAGTCGGCATCTACTGCCAACGCCTCAAGGTGATTGCGGATGAATTACGCGAACTTGGTGATCCGATCGACGATCGCCAGCTCATCAACGTCCTCCTCGTCGGCCTCAACGAACGGTTTGAGAAGCAAGCCTCCTTCATCCCTATGATGCGTTTGCGTCCCTCCTTCGCCGAGGTTCGCTCGATGCTACAATGGGTCGATCGTACCCTAACTACGAAGGACTCCCGTCCTCAGATCTTCACTGCTTCTCCTTGCCCGCCTGCGTCGACCCCGCCACCACCACCTCCTCAACCATCCAGCTGGCGTCCAAGTCCCAACTACCGGGGCAAAAACCCTAGGCCGCCGCAGTTCCGCACGACGCCTGCACCACCACCGCCGCCCGGATGGCGCCCATCTCCTAATCCATGGACAGGGCTAGTCCAGGCGTGGCCTATGCCCTAGTCCGCACTATGCCATATGGTGCCCTGCCTGCCTATACCGGTGGCTGGCAGCCCAGTGCTCGCCCTCACACCGACGCGCCCGTCCTCGCGCCTCGACAGCCGACGGCCGCGTACCACGCTGCTCCCTCCTACGCACCACCGATCTACAACACCAAACCTTATGCATCCTATGGCGCTCCATCGTCCCCCTACATGCAGCAGTACAATGATGGTGTCTCTCTCTCTTTACGCCGATACCAGCCCTACTGCCGACGCCATCACACCCGCAAGCTCCCATGACTACACCGGCCTCTACTTTGACTCCGAGCTGGGACCAAGCTGCTTTTCTACAAGCCATGAACAACTTTACTGCACAAGGGAACTCAAGTACGGATTGGGTTTTCGATTCTGGTGCTTCTCGTCATATGTCTGCATCGAGTAATTTGCTTTCTTCTTCCACACCTTCGTCTTTTCCCTCTATTACTCTCGGTGATGGATCTTCTATTCCTATTTACTGTGTCGATCAGGCTCAAATCCAATCCCCAATTAAGCCTTTGCTTCTTCGTGATGTTCTTGTAGCTCCTGCTCTTATTAAAAATCTGATTTCTGTTCGCCAAATCACCGCTGATAATCATGTTTCTGTTGAGTTTGACCCCTTTGGTTTGTCTGTGAAGGTCTACCCGACCAAAGCCGAGATCGCTCGATTCAATAGCTTCGGTGATTTATATTCTCTCCATGGTGCTCCGGTCGCTACTCCTCCAACATCTATGGTGGCCTCTATTGATCTGTGGCACCAATGTCTCGGCCACCCCAATAAAAATGTGTTATCCACACTTCTTAGTGAATTTTCAATACCTTGTAATAGAGACTCTCATAATTCTTCTATCTGTCAGTCATGTCAATTGGGCAAACATGTTCGCCTTCCCTTTAGTTCCTCTCAATTCTCTAGTACTTTTCCTTTTGAATTACTTCATTGTGATCTCTGAACATCATCCATAGAAAGTGTATCTGGTTTTGAGTATTATCTCGTGATTCTTGATGATTTTACTCATTATGTTTGGACTTTTCCTTTACGCAACAAATCCGACGTTTATTATATTTCCTTAACTTTCAGCGCTATGTCTCGATCCACTTTTTCCTCCCTATAAGATTTATCCAATGTGATAATGGTCGTGAATTTGACAACTTTAAAAATCAAAATTTCTTTCTACAATATGGAATTCTCTTGCGCTTCTCCTATCCTTATACTTCCCCTCAAAATGACAAAGCCGAGCGTTCTCTTTGTACTCTTAATGACATCATTCGCACTCTGCTTGTTCAATCTTCTATGCCTCCAAAGTTCTGGGTTGAGGCCCTCCACACGGCCACATATTTACTCAATATTCATCCATCCAAAATTAACCCACAAACTACTCTTTACTTCTATTTATTTCTCTCTCATCCTAATTACTCTGACGTTCGCGTCTTCGGTTGTCTTTGTTTCCCAAACTCCTACTCCACTTCTCCTAACAAACTTTCCCTGCGCTCTACCCCATGTGTCCATCTAGGTTTTTCTGACGAGCACAAGGGTTATCGTTGTCTAGATCTTGTTAGTGGTCGTGTTCATGTGTCTCGTCATGTAACATTCGCTGAAAACATTTTCCCCTTTTCCGAGCGTCAACAATTAGATCCCAACTCATCCACGCCGTCCACTAGTCCCTCTCGTCGCAATCATCTTCACTTCTTTCACCCGCCGGCCTATCCAGTGAAATCAGCCGAATTCTCTATCGCGGTAGCGGATCCTGCCGCGGCCACTTCTGTCATCACCTCTGTTTCGACAGAGGAAAACCTATTACACTCTATCGCGGCAGGCCTCCTGCCGCCGCAGTCTTCACCGCCATCTCCCGCGTCCACTTCCCCCGCTGCGCCGAACGCATCCACCACATCTTCCCCCACCCCTCCTGCTCATGCTATTCTCGTTCCAGCTCTGACTAACGATCATACCATGCGCACACGTGCCAAGTCCGTGTTTCGTTTACCTGCAAAAGATCGTCTCAATCTTCATACATCTCTATCCCCTTCCTCTCCACCCAAATCTTACAAATCAGCTCTCCTAGATCTGAATTGGGCCACGGGTATAAAAGATGAATATGATGCCCTTCTGCAGAATAACATGTGGTAGTTAGTTCCTCGTCCTTCCAATACAAATATCGTTTCGGGCAAATAGGTTTTTCGCCATAAATTCAATTCTGATGGGAGTCTTGCACGTTATAAGGCTCGATGGATACGCCGTGGATACTCTCAGCAACACGACATCGATTATGATGAGACTTTCTCTCCAATTGTCAAGCCCATCACTATTCGCACTGTCCTTAGCATCGCCGTTTCTTCTTCCTGGCCAATTCATCAACTAGATGTCAAAAATGTTTATCTTCATGGCTCTCTTCAAGAAACAGTCTATTGTCAACAACCTCTTGGTTTTGAACATTCCTCCTATCCTAATCATATTTGTCTTCTTCAAAAATCTCTTTATGGTCTTAAAAAAGCACGACGTGCCTGATTCCAATGCTTTTCTACTTATGCTCAAACCATCGGTTTTACCCCTTCCCATTCCGACACTTCACTCTTCACCTTTCATCACAACAACAAAACTGCTTACCTTCTTTTATATGTTGATGATATTATCCTCACAACTTCCTCACAACAATTTTTAGATCATATTATCTCTCTTTTTCGCCACGAATTCTCTATGACATATTTAGGTCTTCTTCACCACTTCTCAGGTATTGCTGTTATCCGTGACTCCTCTGGTCTTTTCTTGTCTCAACGTTAGTACACTCTGGATCTTCTTTCTCGTGCTGGTATGCTTGATTGTCAAACTTCCCGTACCCCTGTTGATATAGGTTCCAAACTCTCTGCCGACGGTGATCCTTTCTCTGATCCTTCTATTTATCGTAGTCTTACCAGTGCACTTCAGTATCTCACTCTCACTCATCCTGAAATTTCTTTTGTTGTCCAACAAGCTTGTTTATACATGCATGATGCTTGTATTCCACACTGCAATCATGTCAAACATATTCTTCGGTATCTCCAAGGCACACTAGACTTAGGTCTTCATATCAACAAATCCTCTCCCACCTCCTTGACAGCTTACTCTGATGTAGACTGGGCTGGTTGTCCAGATACTCGTAGGTCCACATCCGGATTTTTTGTGGTTTCTTGGTCTTCAAAAAGTTAGGTTACAGTCTCCCGCTCGTCTGCTGAAGCTGAGTACCGCGTTGTGGCTCTTGCGGTTGCTGATACGGTTTGGTTGCGCCAGTTGCTGTCGGAGCTGCACCGTCCTATTGAGCAAGCTACCATTGTTTATTGTGATAATATTTCAGCTATCTACATGTTAGGGAATCCGGTTCAACACCATCGCACCAAGCATATTGATATCGACATTCATTTTGTTCGAGAGAAGGTGGCTCTCGGTCAAGTTCGCGTTCTCCACGTGCCTACTTCTGCTCAGTTTGCTGATATCTTTACTAAAGGCCTGGCGACTACTCCGTTTCAAGACATTCGTTTCAGTCTCAACGTCGTCGATCCTACCGTTGACACTGTGGGGGGATGTTAGAATACAACTTGTATTAGGATTATGACTCCTACACGGTTTGTAATAAGGCTAGGTCAGGCGTGGCTTAGCTCTTATATATACTTCTTGTACCGGCACAATATTGCATTAACAATTATTCAATACAATTCTACACGCCCTTCTGCCTGACGTCGAGCCCGTTCGCCCCCCGTCGCCGTCGCCGGAATCAGGTGAACCGCCGCCACCATCACCATTGTTGTTGATTCGTTAGATTGCTTCTTTTCTTCTTCTTTTTCTGTCGACCGCCGCATCTCACGTTGATTACACACCACTGTAGGCCATTCGCTCTCGTTGCCGCCGACATGCATGTTTTGTCAAAACGACACCGGCCGGCCGGTGCATCACCACCGCACCGCAAGTGTTTGACGAATTGGCTAGGTGAGTTTATCTGTTCTTTGTGAACCGAGCCATTTGGACTGAACCTAGCCATTTGAATTGTAGATGAAGAGGTTGAGGGAGATGGCTTTGGAGGACTCATCGTCATCCGAAGAGGAAGAAGACGATGATGACCTTGATGCCGTTTTAGGTATGATTTTCAATGATGATATTCGGCGGCCGAGCAAGGGATCATAGTTTGGCAGCATACACATCAACCGTGATAGAGCAAAGGGTCATGCAAAAATCATGAGAAACTACTTTGACCCAAATCCAACCTATCCAGAGAAGTACTTTCGTCGGCGCTTTCGGATGCACACAAGTCTTTTTCTGACCATTGCAAAAGCCGTTGAGGGATTTAATGATTGGTTCAAGCTTCGGAGAAATGCATGTGGAGAGATAAGTGCAAGCTCTGATGAAATGCATTGTGGCTGTTCGAGTCTTGGCATATGGGTGTCCGGCCGATGCAATCGATGCCTATGTTCGCATTGGTGAAGACATAGTCTTGAAGGTTGTTCGAAGGTTCACTAAAGCAGTGGTCGCTGTCTTTGGCCCGGAGTAGTTGAGAGCACCAACCGAGGAAGACACGCAGAGGCTGATGACTGAGAGTGAAGCAAGAGGATGGCCTGGGATACTTGGATCACTTGACTGTTTGCACTGGACATGGAAGAATTATCCTGCAAGGTGGAAGGGTCTGTACAAAGGCCACAACAACGATCCAACGATCATTCTTGAGGCAGTTGCATCGAACAATTTTTTGGATATGGCATTCATTCTTTGGTTTGCTTGGCTCTCACAATGACTTGAATGTGCTGTCGAGATCAACAATGTTTTCTAGGCTTTGAAGCTGAAGCTCCCGCTTGCAACTACTCGGTCAACGGGCACAACTGCTCTATGGGTTACTACCTAGCCAATGGCATCTATCCACCATGGGCCACCTTGATCAAAACAATTCCGTGTCCAAAAATATAACAAAATCATTCACTTCGCTAAATGTCAAGAAGCTGCTAGGAAAGATGTTGAGAGAGCCTTCGGTGTGCTTCAGAAGCGCTTTGCAATTGTTCGTGGACCTGCCGAGTACTGGAACTCCAAGGTTCTATGATGGATCATGACTTGTTGCATCATATTATATAACATGATCATTGAAAACAAGAGATATATGCCTGAGAACTATCGGTATATCACCAACGTGACTCCGGTTGAGCCAGAGTATGATACGAACAGGATCTTGGCATTTTTTAGGAGCATCGCAAGATCAAGAACCATCAAGTTCATGTTCAACTCCAACAAGATCTTGTTGAGCATCATTGGCAACGTCTTAGCAAGTCCAAGTTGTTCTATCACATGCTATTTGCTACATTTGAACCATTCGACGTGTTTAAATTTGAATAATTCGATTTGTAAGCTTTGAATTCGCTTTGTAAACTATATTCGTGATTTGCTTGAACATTCAAATTCATGTTTATTTTTTATATGTGCGCTAATATGTAGTTGCAATTTATACTAGAATTGCAAAGTTTAGAAAAGACAAAAATTTACTCCGTTAAACATATGGGATCGGCTAGATCCGGTCAAAACTTAGTGGTGTAAATATACTCCACTAAGCTTTTACTCCACCGAATATTTTACCATTTTTAGGGGATCGGTTAGCAATGCCCCCGGCTCTGTGAGTTCTTTCTTTCATGATGAACTGTCGGCATCAGTCCTATATTTTTCTTTCCTCTGTGGACCGAGGAGAAAGGGGGCTCAGCAGGAAGAGGATTGTACCATGAGAGAAGCACAGAGATCAACCCGCTTCAAATATAGAACATGATTCTGGCAATGCAACGGAGTTGGGTCCTCATATCGATCTGAATGAATCAGTCTTTCTATAGAGGTCATTCTTTGCCTATTAGGCAAGAGGACAACAAGTTTTAAATTCTGCCTCTGTAGGACATGGATTTCTATTACTTACTATGAAATTCATACTCCCAGCAAAATGAGTAAATGAAAGTGAAGTAGTTAATGGGAGGAATCAGCAAAAGCAATAGTGGAGTTGCAAATTGGCACCTCCCAGTCCCAGCGTGGCAGGAAATCCACCCACGGAGCGCATGGCGCGCGCGATATACCACCAAATCGATACGGATCCACCATATATACTCGCGCTAACCGGAATGGTATCTGTCGATCCGCGTCATCTTGGAGCACGGCGTGCGTATATTCCGCCAAGGGGTCGACCACGTGGTGCGAGCTGCTTACGTTTTGAGTGTTTATACTCCACATCCTGATATACATATGGTCCGGGGAGACAGATCCTCTCAAAGTCTTGAATGGTCACGTACGCACACGGCCCACAGATATGTAGTACCAGTACGCTACACGAGCGATTGGTGAAACGTTTGCGTCACGGCGGATGCATGCACGTAGCGTACCGGGGGCCGGGGCCCGCCGCTCGCCCAGACACGCCCCAGGCCGCGATCCGAGGCGAAACCGCTCGTCAACCCGCGGCGGCAGTACGTGCCCACCCACCGACTGATTGATGCCCATGCAATGCATGCAATGCAAGCGGGGCCGGGGCACGCGCGCAGAGCGTAACTGGGGCACGCCCCGGCCGCGCGCGCGGCACGGAGACGTGCGCGTACGTGCGCACTGCAGACACGGTGCTTGTTTGGCCGCCACCACTGTGGTGCACCCCGCTGCATGCATACGCGGCTTTCGTTCCGAAAGAAAATGGCAAACCAGCCTATCTCCTGCTCGAATCAGGCAGCGACAGGCATGTGGACGTGTTTGCGCGCGGGAGTTGCGTATGCGTTTGTGTGCACGTGCAAGTATGTGAAACGAACGTTCGGTCACGCATGAGTTTTAGCTAAACTCGTGCGTCTGGGTTGCCGCACCGTGTTGGCATTGCCAAGTAGCGGCGGCTGCCGGATGGCAACTTAGGGCATCTACAATGCCAAGTGCTTGAATAGGCGCTTAGCAGAAAATAAAAAAATGAATTATGTCTTGGCATTTGGAGTAGCGTCTCTGCCCCCAACGCAAGCAGCAAAGTTCAGGCGCTACACGATTAAAAAATGAACGGAACAGCCGCTAGCTTGGGAAAGAAAAAGGCTGGAGCGCCCGGGGATAGCTTTTGCGTCGACGCTAGCTTATTTCCTGGACTCGAGGAGGATTCATACGTAACGGCCTGAAAAATAATCCTGGCGTCCGCTCTAAGCACCCGCATTGTAGATGCTCTTAGCTGGCCAGAAAAACCCCTTCGCTCCCGACCGGGAGGAACCCTATCTGTCACTGGCCTCCCCCTTCTCGCTACACTACCCAAGGGTGCAGCAAGCCCGGTCCACGTCGGTGACGGGGGGCAGTGGCGAAGGCAGAAAATTTGGATTAGGGTCAACTGTAAGTGTGAGTGTGTGTGTGTGTGTGGGGGGGGGGGGGGGGAAAGGGGGGGGGGGGGGGGGGGGGGCAAACTGTAGGAAAAATAGGTTTTCAGCGTAAAAAAAACTCGAATTGCACACTGTTCATCGACAATTTGGCCAAGTTCGGCTTTGTAAAAGAACTTTCTAACTACGTTTGTATCATTTGGTTGTTAGCATTAGCAAGTATGACGAGATTCAGTGTTTGTCCCTCTTTTTCTCATTTAATGAGTGATCGACCAAACTGGTTGGAAGACATGAGAGGCAGTTATTTAGTGAGCTATGATGGCATATGGATACATATCCCTCATGATAAAATATGTGTTGATTTTTTCTCTCCAATGCAATCTACCACTAGTAGACCTCGTCAAAAAATAAAAAGTGACTCTCACTACACATGCATTTCTCCTCTCTATTTTAACTTTTTCAACTTTATGCACCAGACCACACTTTTTGTCTCTAAGCACCCGCCTCCTGGAGAGGATCCCGTTTCCCCATCCGAACCTACTTTTTCTGTTATCCGATCTTACATGGCATGTGAGGCATCACTCTGGGGTTATGCATTGGCCATGCCCTTAGTGCTTGGTCTATGTGCATGGCTAACAACTGCTGGTACATGGTACCACAATCTTTTATGCGCCTGACATGCCCTAGTCAATTCCAGTTATGCACAGACAACCCTCTTAATTTATCTCGCAACATACACCTATACACATCCTTCCAAATCACAACCGTGTATGGCCCTACTAGAGGCAATTTGAAGGATGCCTTTTTCCATGAAATGGTTGGACAAAAACCTCCTGCGGGCATGAGATGGATTGTCACCGGCGACTTCAACCAAGTCTATCGGGCCAGAGATAAGAACCGTACAAATGTCGATCGCAGCCGTATTGTTCGCTTCCGCAACGCCCTCAATGCTTGTGAGCTAAAGGAGATACACTTGCAGAATAGGAAATTCACATGGAGCAATGAACAAGCAAACCCGACCATGAGCAAACTTGATAGCTTCTTTTGCAATGAAGATTGGGACATTCAGTTTGGCTCCCACCTTCTCCCCGCATTGTCATCTTCATTGTCCGACCACTGCCCTCTACTCCTCGCTAGTGATGTGGGGCCCTCCCGGCCAAAATGCTTCCGCTTTGAAAACTTTTGGATCAAGATGCCTAACTTCAATAAGACTGTCCAAGATGCTTGGAATGAGAGAGTCCCCCATGTTGAACCATGTCAAATCCTCTTTCACAAGCTAAAAAGAGTTAGTCAACGCCTTCGCACTTGGAGCAAAAAGATCTTCTCAAACCATAAGGTCCAACTTCACATGGCCCTTGATATCATTCTTAGATTGGATTTGGCCCAAGAAAGTAGAACATTGAGCTTTGAGGAGAGGGACCTTCGGAGGAATCTCAAAAGAAAGATTGTGGCCCTTGCCGTTCTTGAGAGAGCTAGAAAGAGACAAAGCTCCATGGTTACTTTGCTCAAAGAGGGTGATGCCAACACGCGTTTCTTCCACCTTCTCGTCAACCGCAGAAGAAGAAAAAAATTTATTCATCGGTTGAAACATAACAATGGATGGGTCACAAACCACGAGGATAAGAAGACGATTGCACAAGAACACTTTAGGAAGGCCATCAAAAAAGGGGTGCCCCGTGCTATGGACCTCAACTAGGAATTCATCCCTGCTCCGGTTTCTGACCTCGTAGACTTGGCGATGCCTTTCTCGTTGGAGGAGGTCAAGGCGGCAATCTTTGCCCTCCCTAGTGATAAAGCCCCAGGCCCTGACGGATTCACCGGAGCCTTCTTCAAAGAGTGTTGGGAAATAGTCCAACCTGAAATCATGGAGGTCATCAACAACTTCTCTAACCTTCATGTCTCCAACTTGCATTGGCTGAACTCGGCAAACATAGCTCTCATTCCGAAGAAAGATGGTGCAGAGGACATCTCAGATTTTCGACCAATTAGTCTCATCCATGGTATTGCCAAGATCATTGCAAAAATGATGGCCACACGGCTCACTCCTCATATGCACAAACTAGTCTCCAATGCACAGAGTGCTTTCATCAAGAAAAGAAGTATCCATGACAATTTTATGTATGTGCGCAACTTGGCTAGGCGCTTCCAACGCACAAATACACCAACTTTACTTTTTCAAGCTTGACATAAAGAAGGCTTTTGATTCGGTGCGTTGGGATTACTTGATGGATTTGTTGCGCCACCATGGCTTCCCAAGTCGCTTCAGAGATTGGATCTCCGCCCTTCTTTCCTCGGCATCTTCGCGTGTGTTGCTCAATGGTATTGCCGGTGACCCAATTCGGCATGGTCGGGGCCTTCGTCAAGGGGACCCTCTCTCCCCATTGCTATTTGTGCTTGCCATTGACCCGTTGCACCACATCCTTGCCAAGGCGACTTCTCAAGGTCATCTTCAACCGCTCAGAGGTCGACCCATCCGTGCGTCACTTTATGCTGATGACGCTGCCATTTTCATTGCCCCAATAAAAAATGACATTCAGTTCCTGGCTTCAACTCTTGCATCCTTTGGTGATGTTACAGGATTGGTCACTAATTGTGCCAAAAGTGTAGTTGCGCCCATTCGATGCGGTAACATTGACCTTGATGACGTCCTGCAAGCCTTCCCAGCGGTTCGCTCCAGCTTCCCTATGAGATATTTGGGGCTTCCCCTTTCGGTTTCAAGGCTTAAGAGGATTCACTTTCAGTTCTTAGAGGATAAAGTTGCGGGGAAACTACCACCTTGGGTTGCCAAATATGTGGCCGCGCCAGGTCGTGTCGTCTTGGTCAAGGCAGTGCTTACCGCCATTGCTATATATCATATTACGCCCCTGGAATTGCCGGTGGAAGTGAGGAAGAAGATTGACAGCTTGCGGCGTGCCTACCTTTGGGCGGGTTGCGATAAAGTGACCGATGGAAAATGTAAGGTCAACTGGGAACTTGTCTGCAAGCCCAAGATCTTCGGTGGTTTGGGCATCCTCAACCTTGAGAAGTTTGCTACTGCCCTTCGACTGCGATGGCTTTGGTATGAGTGGGATGACCCCCCCAAGACTTGGGCTGGGACGGGAACACCGTGCAATGATGATGATAGAGACCTATTTGCGGCAGCCACCATGGTTAGTGTTGGAGTAAGGCGAAGTTCTGGGAATCATCTTGGCTCAACGGCATGAGACCCAAAGATATTGCCCAAATATTTGACCTCTCAAAAAGAAATCTACCTCGGTCCAAAAAGCTCTCCTCAACAATTATTGGGTTAGTCAGATTGATACCCATCATGGGCTCACCAGGGAGCTTATCCAGGAGTTCGCCTTGCTATGGGAAAAGCTATCCTTTGTTACTCTTGACAATGATGTGCATGATACTATCCTATGGAAGTTTCACGGTCTCATGGAGAATACCTCGCGTCGACCGGCCTATATGGCGCAGTTTTGCGGGACACACCGACAAGCATCATGCCTGCTGCTGTTTGGAAAGGGTTGGGGCCCCCTCCGAAATGCAAATTTTTTGCTTGGTTCATAATTCAAAACAGAGTTTGGACAGCCGATCGATTGCGCCGTCGTGGATGGCCGAACTGCAACCTCTGCCCGCTTTGCAAGCAAGTCCAGGAAACCGGCAGCACACCTTCTCTTCCAATGCAGGTTCTCCCAGCGTGTCTGGATCGAGGTTGCAGCATGGCTCGATATACATGCTGATGTGGTGAGGAACTGGCGAAATGAGGTTTCGGTTCAATAATGGTGGATTAAAAATGTGGTTGAGCGTGGAGATCAGAGAAAGGCTATCGCCTCCCTGTTCCATGCTCATGTCTGGGGAGATTTGGAAAGAGCGTAATGGAAGGGTTTTGGATGCCCAAAGCCGACCCGATTGCTCGTTGGTAGGGCATGGATATAATCTTATACCCGTGGGCATACCCAAACCCGACCCGATAGTATCACCTGATAGGCAAAGATTAGCTAACCCTACCCCACGGTCACATGTCCCACAACAATTTCACACTTTGTTATCTAAAAAAGCATGCAAAAAAAAGTTGCACAATCCCTGCATTAACTTTTATTAGTTGACATCCAATCCCCACTATAACATACTCTAGCGCCTTTTCCCTTTTTTATCTCCTTGCTAAATGACTCATCATTCTCATTTTTAAAAGAAATACTAAATGATGTTAGGTTGTTAGTGGATGTTGATTTACCATAAATTAATGTGTACCATAAGTGAAACCTAGCCAGCCACGAGGTGAAGAATGGAAGAGTTTATGTTAACATTGTGTTATGTCTTATTGATATGTCTTGAGAGGACCCAATAAATATCCACTGGGTATGGATATCCATCGGGTTTGGACATGGGCACAATTTTTCACCCGTGAATTTTTTCATGGGCGGGTAAAGACTGTCTTCATGGATATGGATATGGATTTGATATTGTACAACTCGATCCAAATCCGACCCATTGCCATCCTTAGTGTGGAGTAACGAACAAAATTAAGGATGTTGAGGCAGAGGATGATGAAGAAAAAATGCAATGTGCCCGCCATGGCGCCCGTCAGTGTAGTAGGACGGGCAGGAGGAGGCCGAAAAGAACGGCGATAATGACGGGGCCAGTGTAGTAGGACGCGGAGAAGGAGGCCGAGAAGAACGACGATGATGATGACGCCATTGTAGTAGGACGCGAGCGAGAAGGTCGAGCGGAACGACGCTAGTGATGGCTTCAGTGTAACAGAACATGAGAGATGACACAGAGAGGAACGACGACCGAGCGAGTGTAGTAGTGAAAGATCGTGGAAGTCGCCTAGAGGGGGGTGAATAGGCGTTTTAAAATAATTACGTTTTAGGCTTGAAAAAATGCGGATTAAACCTAGCGGTTAATTTGTCAAGCACAAAACCTAAAACAACTAGGCTCACCTATGTGCACCAACAACTTATGCTAAGCAAGATAAGCAACTATGTGATAGCAAGATATATGACAAGAAACAATATGGCTATCACAAAGTAAAGTGCATAAGTAAAGGGGCTCGGGTAAGAGATAACCGAGGCACGCGGAGACGACGATGTATCCCGAAGTTCACACCCTTGCGGATGCTAATCTCCGTTTGAAGCGGTGTGGAGGCACAATGCTCCCCAAGAAGCCACTAGGGCCACCGTAATCTCCTCACGCCCTCGCACAATGCAAGATGCCGTGATTCCACTAAGGGACCCTTGAGGGCGGTCACCGAACTCGTACAAATGGCAACCCTTGGGGGCGGTTACCGAACCCGTACACTTTGGCAACCTTGGGGGCGGTCACCGGAACCCGTCAAATAGCTCGGGGCGATCTCCACAACCTAATTGGAGACCCCGACGCTTGCACGGAGCTTTACACCATAACGATTGAGCTCCGAACACCACAAAGGTTGGGGTTAACTCCCCAACGACACCACGAAACTTCACCACAATGGAATATGGCTCCGAGGTGACCTCAACCATCAAGGGCTCCCAAGCACCCAAGAGGAACAAGCTCAAGGGTACCAAGCACCCAAGAGTAATAAGCTTCTCAACTTGTAACTTCCACGTATCACCGTGGAGAACTCAAACCGATGCACCAAATGCAATGGCAAGGGCACATGGAGTGCCCAAGTCCTTCTCTCCCAAATCCCACTAAAGCAACAAATGTTAGGGAGGAAAATGAGAGGAAGGTCAACAATGGGGGAAGAACACGAGCTAAAGAGATAAGGTTCATTGGGGAAGAAGACCCCCTTTTATAGGTGGGGAAAAATCCAACCGTTATGCTCACAACCCGCACAGAGCGGTACTATCTCTCCAAGGAGCGGTACTACCGCTAGGGCGGAAGTACCCCTTTGAAAAACAACAGCGAGGAGGCAAAAGGCCAGTAGAACCGCCAGAGCGGTACTACGGCTCGTCCTCACGGTACTACCGCTCGACCTCACGGTACTACAGCAAATGGTAGCGGTACTACTGCTTGCGAGGAGTACAAAAAAATACTTCTGTGCCTACTTCCGCTGAGCAAAACACGAGATTTTGGTCCGGAGCGGTACTACCACTTAGGAGCCGCGGTAGTAAAAAAATAACATCCGCTCTAGCCACGGTAATACCGCTGCAGCCTTTACCAAAACAGCCACAACTTCTGCAAACGGACTTCGAATTCAATGAAACCAAGTTTGTTGGAAAGCTAACGACATGGGCTAACACAATATTGATAGAAATACCAATAAGAAGAAAATGAGAAAAGGCCCAAAAGAAAATGGTGAGAACCCTTCCTCGGATAAGACCGGTAAAACCTCCAACACCGAAAACATCATAGAAGACGCATGCAAACTCCGTTTTCGATGAACTCAAACTTGTCACCAAGATGACCATAAGCTCTAAGACTCACAAAGAGAACCAAACAAGAACCAAGAAACATGATGCAAGGATGTTATGGTTTGAGATCTCGACGAACGATACGATCCAGCTACTCACTTGAGAGCCCCCCTTGATAGTACGGCTATCGATCCTATAACCCGGTCTCCCAACTACCACCATGAGACCGGTAAAATAGAAAACATATCGAGGGAAAACCTTTGCCTTGCACATGATCCACTTGATCTAGATGATGACGATCTTGTCCTCCTAAAGATGGACCACCTTTCTTGATTGCGTTGGGTCGATAGAGACTAGATGATTGCTCCCCCATACTCAACTATGGGTGAGCCACTCTTCGGCACATCTTCACAAGTCCATTGACACCACAATGGATGGCAAGCTTCAAGCACTTGATTTCTTCGTGATTCTCCACTTGAACTTGCACACGGCAATCTTGGTGACGATCACCACTTGATGTCATCCTTCCCATGGGTTGTATGATATCATCCTCTTGACGCAAGCCCATGGACACGTACCTAACCCCGCATAGACTCTCACATAGACCATGGGTTAGTACACAAAGTGCAATGGACAATGCTTACCATACCATGAGATCACTTGATCCCTCTCAGTACATCTTCTACTCTTTGTGAGTTGATCAACTTGATTCACTCTTGACTTAGTCTTGATCAACCTTGAATCTTTCCAACTCTCTTCGTTTGGATGATGTCTTGAAGGTAAACATGAATGATCACACAATCTTCTTCTTTAAGACATGCTTGCAATAAGCTCAACACTCACATGACCAATCTTTGGATAATTCCTTAATAGCACCTTGGTCAACCCATAAACTCCTTGAAACCAACACATGGACTTCAAGAAATGCCTATGGAAAAATTCTTCAAATATAACTTAATGCAACCATTAGTCCATAGAGAATGTCATCAATTACCAAAACCACACATGGGGGCACCGCATGTCCTTTCAATCTCCCCCATTTTGGTAATTGATGACAATGACTTTCAAGAGAGTTTATATAAGGAATTATGCACACCATGCAATGCAACAATCAATAATGCATGCGTAGGAGATGCGTATGCTTAGGAACAAACCAAAGCCAGAAGAGACAACTCTCTGAAACTTCCCCCCCATTGGCATCGATTGCCAAAATGGGCTAAAAGCTTAGAAGGCCAATATAAAATGTGTTCCTCCATAAATTGTGTATTTCTCAACAAGAGAGTGGAATGCAATACACATATCCAACGGTAAATACTTGGAGGAAGACAAACTATATTGAGGCCCAAAGATTGCAAAAGGAATATATGCCACAAAGACATAATCAAAGAGAGAAGAAAGCAATCAAGCAATCAAAAGATACCAATTGAAGCAAGCTATCAAAAGATACCAATTGAACCAACTAGGCCAATGATCCTACGAGCCACATGAATAAAGGATATTATGATAAGAGCGGAGCAGTGTTCTAAAGAAACTAGAGAATCTCCCCATGATTTGTGCACATCAAGAATTTTTGTAATTGGATACAAAGTGCACAAAATAGGATCATAGCTCCCCCAAAATCAATAAAAACTTACAACAAGTGCAAGTGAGCATATAGGAAACCAAGCCTAGTACTTGCAACAAACCCACGGTTGAGCAACAAGTAAAAGAGGCAACTTAAGAATGGGCTCAACCAAAATGATATGTGTGAGTCAAGGCAATCTACTTGAGAAGACTAATGTACAGATGAGCACTAAGCATCAATAAAGTATTGAAAGAATGAGGCACACGGTGCAAGGCCTATTATTCCCACACACAACTAGCAAATGGGTTCACAAGCTTACTAATAAGCATGTAAAGAACCTATGCTTGAGACAACCCGTGGTGAAGATAGAGGATGAAAGCCTCATCAAGACGAGGGATACCAATTAAGATGGCAAAAGCCTCGTAAAGATAAGCATGAGGAAAATAATCTTCACCACACAAGAGTGCATCAAGATGCAACGATAGAAGACACGCACTCAAGGCAAAAGCTTTCACTGAGCCACCAAAGAAATAACATAAGAAAGACAAGGTGGACGTGAAAGAAAGGATATCAACTAGATATGCAACTTCTCTCAAGTGTATAAGATTCTAGGTAGACGAAATCATGATGATATATATCTACGAAGAAGGATGTACACCCGAAATAGTTACAACACAAGGAACAAGATCTCCAAAGGGAGGTCATACATATACCAATAAGATATTTGCTTGGAAGCATAGCACATGGCTAGATATGGTCTTATTGTATATAAATGAATTCCTACCACACACCCATCAAAGACATCACAACTAGCAACAAGAGATCATTGTTGGGATGCTTTGAGAAAGGGAACAAGTATCACAAGAATGAATGAATAACATGCCATGCTACAACCTACACAAGGTTCATGCAAGAAATGTGTGCATGAAGAATATGAATATAATTGTTACCGAGTTAACATTGGAAGGATGTAGTAGATACCAATTGAAGGTAGATAGTAGTTCATTGATCATCCTAGCTCGACTCCAATAAGCACATGATGACAACACCTTCCCTGTGAGTGAGCCGAGCATCCAATGGATCTCCAATTGTTCCTAGAACAACAACACAAACAAAATGGTACCCAAACTCATTGGGGCCAAAGAGTTAGAGAACCAACAATACATAGGAAAAACTCCACATAAAAATTTGCATATAGATACGAAAATGAATTTCATGCACATCTCATCCAATTTGAGACTTGGTGGAGTTTCCCATATATATTGGGTCAAAGAAAGAAAGCATGCCAAAGATACTACAGGAAGTTAATATGCATGCTCAAGACTTTCAAGAACCGATACCAAATGACAAAGAAATACCAAGAGAAAAAAAGATACCAAATGAATAAATCATCACTTGGAGGATATCAATCGAAAGATACATTAAGGAATGAGATATCCATTGATACCCACTAAAAAAAGATATCAAACCCCCAAAATAGAGGATGGTTCCAAACAAACCAAGCTCTCTACAAAGTTTCATGATGGCACAAAGTACCAAAACGAAAACGGCTTGCCTTCCACCAACACACACTTGATAAGGATCGCAAGAGTGTTTTATAGAAAATAGGATAGCTCCCCCCAAGACTAGTGCATTATAGAGAATTTGGATTTGAATACAAAATGCACAAGGTGGGATCACCACTTTCACTATATCTAGAAAACACTAGACAAGATCAAGAAATAAACAAGATCCACAAGTGGTATGGAAGAAAAAGGGAGTTGATACATTCCTTGGCAAGAGAAAAGGCAAATAAAAGCAAAAGCCAATGTAAAGATGATCAATAAATTCTACCACACAAGTGAGTACCAATTGTTAAAAGACAAGATGTAAATGGAAATAATTCCCGGTGGTAGATAGCAAGGATATCCGACATCATCTTCACACCAAACAAAAAGCAAATTGCAACTTGTAGAGCTAATATGCCACCTAGGAACAAGATAATTTACAATATCAACTCTAGGTGACAATATCTCAAATGTACACATTTTCTAGGCTAGTAATATACACATAGCATATTACTCCCCCATAATGTGAT